>NC_050582.1:34077879-34112718 GCF_011100635.1 Trichosurus vulpecula
ATGTGATATATTTTTCACCTCTTCCTTTCTACGAGCGCACTGTGTTCTCCCTACCTAATTCCTTTATGTGAGATAAATTTTACTCATGTATCTCCTGACAGTGCAGGATTCTCTAACAAACCTAAGGTGTATATATCCACATGATATGTTGTGATTACCTACATCCTTCCAGGGCATGCTTTTGTAGCTAGTCACTTGCTGCTTATACCCAGTTTTCTATCATCCTACTTCTTTCTCATGCAATATATTCTGCTCACTCATTTGCTTCCCAAACAGTGAATTTTGTACATTCTCTTCCTGTTCGTGCCACGTAATCTCCCCTTCATTCGCTTTTTGCCATGCAATATATTCTCCCCACTCACCTCCCATCAACTTGCCCTTTCATGATATTGTATCCACCCTTGTGGATCTGGCCTGTCCACTTCCTGCCTGTGTGATCATTTTTGCTCATTTGTTTCCTCCTCATGAAATATTTTTTGCACACTCATTTCCTGCCCGCGTTATATATTTTGCTCAACTGTGTCCTTTTGGTGCATTATTTCCTACCACATACCTCCTACTAGTGGGATATAGTGGCTTTTCTGGGGTTGCACATTTTACCCACTCCCTTGCTCCTCACATGTTCTATTCTGCCCAATATCTCTCATGACCATGAGTTATATTTGACTTACCTACTTTCTCCCATGTGCTATATTTTGCTCACTCATTTCCTGATAGTGCAACACAATCTATTCACTCACTTCCTGCCTCTGTGATCTATTTCACTCACACAATTTCTGCCTGTCTAGTGATTTCTACCTACCTTTCCTACCCAAAAGATATATCACACCCATCCACGTTTCACTTGTGATAGTTTCCTCATTCATTCTCTGACATTATACATTAGAACATTATGTTCTAATCACAACTTGCTGCCTATGCAATATAGTCACTTTCAGCCTTATACTGTAAGTTCACCTTCTGCAGAAAGGTTATTCAGAAAATGCTGGACCCTCCCAAGAAGCCTCCTCCAGTACCCACTGAATTAATCACTGTGTGAGCAGGAGCCAGCTCCCTGTCCCATAGTGAAGACTCCATATACCTGATCAGAAGGGCTGTTGTGACTGGATGTCATGTAATGTCTGGTCTTCTATCACCCACACTCCTTATTTGCAGTTCCCTTACCTTCCCCCAACCAAAATGTCAGTCATCTTGTCCCAACTACTAACTAGGCCATATTTTAGAAGTGGATCGGCCTAATACCAGCACCCTCTTAGTTCAGGTTATGCAATTACCAGTCACCAATCAGTTAACAAAAGGAGGTATATTTTGCCCTAACACAGCAAGGATGTGTTAAAAGAATACAGAAACACTTAGCTTCTATAGACAGGTCTCCCTACCTCCTCTCCATATGGTAACTCACCTGCTAAGCAGGGTAGGGTATGGCTATTTATGTGGCCTTAGCTATCCGTCCAGTTGGAGGGTCAGGGGACATTTTTATGGCCTTAGGTGATCAGGAAACTTTGTTGAGGGAGGAGGGGCCAGTCAGGTCTCTGAGACATCTTTTTTACTACTTATGGAAAAGTAATCCCTGTTGTAGAGAAATGGGGGTAACGGTGACTCTGATCCCATCATATATGTGATTTGGAGAATTTTTGTATGATTGTTGGTAGCCTGGATTTCTCTGGAAATATCCTTTTAGTATTCACTGATCATTAATCTTAAAATTTGAATCACTTCCATATACAACTTAGATCTGAGACTTTAGCCAGAGAAAATTGCAGCAGAGATTGTTTTCCCAGTTACCTTTTTTCCCTTGTTTTTACTATATTATACTTATTTGTGTAAAATATTTTAAACTTAATATAATCAAAATTATCTATTTTTCTTGTGTGATCCCCTCTTTTACTTGTTTATCCAAGAATTTTTACCTTATAGGCCTGAAAGGCTATATCTTCTTTGTTGCTGTAATTTATATATGATGTAACCTTTTAAATGTGGCCATGAGCTTATCTTGGTGTATGGTAGAAGGTGTTCATCAAACCTAATTGCTGTTGGAATGATATACAGTTTTCCCGAAAGTTTTTGTCAAATACTGAGTCCTTCCCATGCCAACTGGGGTCTCTGGGTTTGTGAAATACTGTGCTACTGTGTTTGTTTTCTTTTATTTGTTCTGTGCCTAATCTGTCCTAATGATTGACTTTCTTTTAACCAGTACTAAATCATTTTAACAAATAATGCTTTGCACAACAGTTTGAAACATGGTTTGAAACAATAGATCCCCCATCCTTTCCACTTTTTTCATTCTTTGAGATTCCTGAACTTTGGTCATTTCCTAGCTCTAAAAATGGCAGGGGAACTTTGGTACAGAACTGAATAAGTAAATTAATTTAGGCAGTATTGTCATTTTTTATTATATTGGCCTAACCTAGCCATGTGCAATTAGTTTTCATCCTGTTATCTAGATCTACATTATGACAGAGAGTCTTCACATGCTTGGGGTGAGCATCCTTCTAACTCGCCAAGTTTGAGGTCTGTTGGTTACCCTCATTCTGGTCTAGCCTATCTACCAAAAAGGTTTTTCCAGGATCTGGCCACTGTCAGATTTGAACTCAGGTCTTACTGTCCCTATGTCCAGGGCTCTTTCCACTGCCCTAAGCATGTGAAAACTTCCCCTGAGGGAATGGGCACAAAAGAACAATTTATTGCAGTGGCCATGAAAGCAGCTGAAGGAGGAACTCTATGCTCAACAGCGCTTAGAATTTGGTCAGATCAAAAACTCCAAGGTCATCCCCTACATCTCAGGCCATGGCCTATAATCTTGAGTTTTTTCTTGCTCCTGGTGAGGCTGGTGACTGTGTGACTCTGCCTCAGACTTTGTGCAATTCTGCCTCACTTCAGTCCACACGTGAGGCAAGACATTACCCCATGATGTCATTGGGCCTTTATGAAAACAAAGGATGAATAACAACATGAACAGAAGCTATTTTATATTTATATTAATAGAATCCCAAGTTAAAACATGGTAGATACACTCCTCAAAATTGTATAGCTCTTGTAGTTATTTTGAATGGAATTCCCTTTTTCTAGCTCTTCCTGTTGGAAGATGTTGCTAATGATTTGCACGAATCTATTTTATGTCTTGCAAATTGCTGAAATAATTATTTTCATTAATTTTTAGTTGATTCTTTGAAGTTCTCTAAGTACCCCATCATGTCATCTGAAAAAAAACCCTATAATTTTGTTCCCTCTGTGTCCATGCTTATTCTCTCAGCTTTTTCTTGTCTTTTTCCTATAGCTAACTGTTCAAGGACAATATTATACTGAAGTGATGATGGATAGTCTTGCTTTAACCCTAATCTAACAGGAAAGGGCTCTAATTTTTCTCCATTGTATGTTTGCTCTTGGATTTAGATAAATACTATTATAACCTGTTAAGGTCAAATTATTCCTATGATTTCTAAACATTTTAATAGGAGTGGTTGCTAGAATTTGACAAAAGCATTTATAGCATGTCTTGATATAAATATGTGGTTCCTATGATTAATAATATTAACGTAGAATATTGTATTTATAGTCTCTTTCTATGGAAGCAACTCAGCATTTTGACATAAATCCAATCAGTCATAGTATATAATCTTTGTAATATGTTTTAGCCTACTTGCTAATTTTATTAAATCGGTGTTCATTAGAAATTTTAGTAGTTTTCTTTCCTACTTTGAATCTCCTTTATTTAAGTGACAAGACATATTTATATCATCAAATGCATGCCTTCTTTCCTTATTATCAAAAAGAGTTTATATGGTGCCGGATTTAATTGTTCTTTGAATATTTAATTAATATGTAAATCTATTTGTTTTTGGAATTTTAAAAATAGGGACTTAATTTATGGTATGTTTAATTTCTTTTTCTGATATTAAGTTACTGAAATAATCTCTTTTTGTTATTCTGAGTATTTGATATATTTTTGAAGTTTTCATCTCTATCATTTAAGTTATAAGTGATATTAGCATATATTTGGAGAAAATTGTTCCTGATAATTTCTTTTTTATCTTAAATGGTTTTGAGTTTTCTTTTATCCTTTTTTCTGTGAATACTTTGATTGTTCTTTCTCTTTTTAAATTTAGATGACTGGTACAGTAGATAGAGTGTACAAAGTGAAGTCAAGAAGATTTGAGTTCAAATCTACCTTCAGACACTTAGTAGCTGTGACCCTGAGCAAGTCACAGAATCTCTGTCTGCCTCAGTTTTCTCTTCTGTTAAATGGGGATAATAATTCCACCTACTTCCTAAGATTACTGTAATAAAAAATGAGATAAAATTTGTAAAGAGTTTTGTAAACCTTATAAATTGTACAAAAGCCATTCTTATTTTTATCATTAATGTTGTTGTCATTATGGCAAACTGTCTATTTTTTTCCCAAAAAAGTCAATTTCTGGTTTTATTAATTCAATATTTTTTATTCAATGTTTCCTTTCAATTTTATTAATCTCTGCTTTAATCTTTATGGTTTCTACTTTGTTATATAGTTGAGGATTTTTTTTGTTCTTTGTTCAAATTTTAAAAATTGCATACTCAATTTACTCATTTAAAAATTTCTCTTTTATTGATTAAAGCATTTTTCATTTTAAAACTTTCAGACTTTGTTTTGGCTCCATCCCATAAATTTTCATATGTTTTCTCATTGTTATTTTAATTAATTGCATTTTCTATTTTTTGAATTTGCTTCTTGAAAACCAGTTCTTTAGACTCATGTTATTTATCCTCCCATTATTTTTTCTTTAAAAGCTCTTTGCTGGATAGATATTGTATCATGTTATGATCAATGAAAGATGTTTAGGATTTTTTTTTGTACATCTTTTGGTGAGATCATTATACTTCTACTACGTGGTCATTTTTTGTGATGGTGGAATGTATAGAGGAGCAGTTTATAAATTCCTTTTTATTTACATTTGGTAATCACTAGACATCTATTATCTCTAATTATTGCAAACTTCTATTAAGTTCCCTGAATTCTTTCTTGTTAATCTTTCTGTTAGATTTTTCTGAGTCTGAAACACACACATCATATTTCCTCAGTATTATTGTTTCAATATCGATTTCTTCCTCTAGTTCATTTTTCTTTTTTTATTTTTTAGGTGCTACGCTATTAGATGCTTCTGTGTTTAGTATTATTCTTGATTTGTCACCTATGGTTCTTTAAGTGTGATATAAGATCCCTGCTTATCTCTTCTTATTTTGCCTAACAATCCTTCCCAACAAAATCCCTTTACCAAATGAACATATGGACTTTTCTCCTTTCCCTAGGACTTGTACTTCCATTTTACAATGTCTATTCAGGTCTATCCTTTTCACGAGAAATGCTTAGAAATCCTCCATTCCATTAAAAATCCATGTGTTTTTTCTATAGGATTGTTCTTATTTTTGCCAAATATGTTATCTTTTATTGTAAATTGTTGTATTTTTGTCTTTTGGAATATCATATTCTAAGCTCTTCTCTCTCTCTTATAGTGATAACGGCTAAATCTTATGTGATCCTTACTGGGGCCTTATTGAATTCCTTTTCAGATGCACACAGTATTTTTTCTTTGAAGTTGAAATATAGATTTAGACTATGATGTTGCTGAGAGTTTTAATTTTCAGATTTCTTCCAAAGCTGACAGGTGGATTAGTTCTGTTTTCACTTTGTTTTTGGTCCTGAATTCTGGGCAGATTTCACTTATAATTTCTTGAAATATGTTACACAAGGTTTTTTTTCAGATCATGGTGTTTTTTGATAATAAAATAATTCTTAGATCATCTCCCCTTGCCTTGTTTTCCTGGGAATCTCTTTTAGATATTTGTTAGATTTCCTTCCCTTTTTCACTTTTCTGGTTTAGTTTTTAATATTTCTTATTGTTCTACTTAATTATTATGTTTTGTTTGGCTCATTAAAATGATGAGAGTTTTTAGAACTAGAGTGAAGTTTTTCACCGTCTGTTCTAAGGTGTCAATTTTACTTGCCATTTTTTCATCCCTGACTTTTCCATTCTATATCTCTTGTTGTATTTCCTCCAGGTATTTCTGCAGTCAGTGTGGTCAGGATATTTCTTTCCCCAAGTCTTTACCTAGAAAGTAATCTTTCTCTTTGGAGCTTACGTCCTAGGTTTCTCTTAATTTCCTAATTATATTCAGAGTTTTGCTTGGTTTTCTGATAGCAAGGAAATAGGAGGCAGGGGGAGTCAGGAAAATATACTTGGTAAAGCACCAAGTTTGAATGGTAGGGGCAAGGCCTGCACACTCCTGAGTATAGTGGACCAGTCTAGGTAGGGTCCTTCCTTTAATGGGTTTGGTAGCTCCTCTAGAAGAGCTATGCTCTTCTCTCCCCTCCCAGTCCTGTTTCTGAATTTCTAGACTTCAAACACTTGCCCCAACAAGAGTACCTTCATTCTCTTCCCCTTTTATACTTTATCTCTCTTTCATGTGTTTTTTTCCACTAGAATGTAAGCTATTTCAGGGCAAGTACTTTGTTTTCGGTATTCTTAGTACTTAGGACAGTGCCTGGCACATAGTAAATGGTTAATAAATGTTTTTTTTTGCTTTTCCTTCCTTTTTTCCATGGGGGCATTCCTCTAGTCAGAGGATCCAGACTTAAGGGACAGTGTAGGATGGATTTTTTTTCCTATGGTCTTTCTCCCACAGCTGGACTCAGGCTATGTTGTACTTCCTGGACCCTGCTCATAATGCCTGACTCTCTTAGTCTATCTAGGACTAGGTGCCAACATTGTTGGAAGTAAGATGGTCTTAGACTTGGCTGATGTTTAGGTTATTTTGATGAACGTACCCTACATGTCATAAGACTGACCTTTCTTGAGATGAGTTCCTGAATTCACTGGTTTGGGGAGGGCCTAGGCTAGCATTGGGTGCTCTTGGGCTTGTATGTTAGGCCTGCCCAGAATTACCCAGAATTGTTTTACTGTAGCAAAGTGACAGACAGGTCTGGGCAAATGTCTGGCTGGGCAGGGCTTGAATGAAGCTGATTTCAGGCAGGGGAGATCTCTCTACGATTCCAGGGGTAGATATGTGGATTTCTAGGTTGGATGGGGGAATCTTTCCATCTCTTGCTAGAGCGCTGAATTTCTAATCCTGATGGTGTGTTTTGGGGAAATTTGGGATCCCTTCCATCCTACAACACTGTCATTTTCTCACAGTTCCTGGAGAGACTCATCTTTGGTCATCTTTGCCAATTTTACCGGAGATAAGATCTGAAGTTTGTTATTGTTTGCATACTCTCTCTCTCTGTTTCTATCTCTGTCTCTCCCTCCTTCTCTCCCTCCCTTCATCCTTCCATTCCCCTCTCCTTCTCTCTTTACTGAATACCAAATTATTATCAGAGACATCTGATAATTTTTCCACATTCAGCCACTTCCTTTCTTATCCTAAATATGCTGATTGTGGTTATGCACAAGGCTTTTCAGTTTCATGTAATCAAAATTATCCATTTTATCTTTTGTAATTGCTTCAATATCTTGGTTGATTAGGAATACATCTCTTGCCCATAGCTCGGAAAGATAAACGATCTACTTCTCTTTGAATTTTTAATGGTATGATCTTTATCATTAAGTTCATGTATCTATTTGGAATTTATTGCAGAATATGGCATAAGACATTGGCTTTAAACATAATTTGTGCCAGATTCCTTTCTAGTATTCCCAGCGGGTTTTATCAAATAAGTAATTCTTTCTAAAGTAATTCATATTTTGAGGTTTATAGAATAACTAGCCTTCTTTGTCTAGTTGGTTCCATTGACATACTCTTTTTAAAAAACAAATTCCAAATGGTTTGGATGACTGCTGTTTTATATTATATTTTGAGATCTGGAAGTGCTGTTTCTTCTTCATTCCTACTTCTTTTCATTATTGTCTTTGATAATGCTTTCTTTATCCAAATGAATGTCATTATTTTTTTCATAACTTTCTTTAAAAATATCCCTTTGATAGTTTGAATGGTGCAGCATTAAAATTATAAATTAACTTTGTTGACATTTTCATTTTTCCTATATTGGCACATCCCAGGCATGAGGGCTGACCATCCCTCCAAGTTTTTAAGCTGTTCTTTCTTATTTTTCCTTAAGGAGCATTTTATAATTGAATATCTATGAGTGTTTTGTTTACTCTGCTAGGTTCAGTCCTAAATTTATGCATTTCATAATTATTTTGGATGGAATTTTCTTTCTGTTACTGCCTCTTGATGTTTTGTTATTATTACACATAAATGCAAATTGGTTTTTATGAATTTGTTTTGTAGTTACAACTTTGCCAAAGTTAAGAGTCTCAATTAGTGCCATTGCTTATTTCCGAGGATTTTCTAAGAAAACCTTCATGTTGTTAACAAAAAAGGTATAGTTCTATCCCCTCTTTGAGTATCTTTAAGGCTTTAATTTCTTACCCTTATCTTTTACCTATTGTTAGCATTTCTAGAAACAGATAAAATAATATTGGAAAACATTGGAATTCTAGCTTTACTCTTGTTTTTATTGGGAAAGCTTCTAGTATATCCCCACTGTATACAGTTCTTGCTTTTGTTTTTAGATACATAATTTCTATGATATTAAAAAGTCCAATGAACACTTTTTAGCATAAAAGAGTATTTTAGTTTGTCACAGGCTTTTTCTGTATCTGTTAAAATAATCCTGTAGTTTTGTAGAATAATATTGTAATATTGCTTTTAATTGTTTTTTAAAAGTTTGAATTCTCCTTTGAGATGGACCTATCCATAGTTTTGCATCCAGCATCACTCCTGTCCATGTCCTCCCAGAAATCCTCTGGAGGGCATCCACTCTGTGTGCTGAAAGCTTTTCCCTAGAGCTCTTGACATTCAAGGAGTCCATGAACTATCCTTTGGTAATTTCTCACTCACCACACAAATGACTCCTCTTTTTTGTGCCAATACATCTCTGTGATCATATGCTTTTTGGAACTTCTTCTCCTATGCTGCAGCTTTATTGATAATATCTTGCTGCCAGTTTATTCCCATTATGTGCCCCTCCACCATCCTGTGGTTCTTCCTCAACTTTAATTCTTTGGAGACTGCTACTCTATCATGATCTCAGACAAAGCAAAAGCAAAAATAGATCTAATTAAAAGAGGCTGCTATTCCATAGCTTGCAGCAATCCAGCATCACTGGGAGAATACTGTTTTTTAAAAGTTGGACCTTTCTTTCTGAGATGATCTTGGGTTCATTTAAAAGCAATGTACAACCAATTACCCAAAATCCATTCAGCCCACTCTCCCCAAAAGGAACCTAATCCCCATTTTACTAGTGAGATAACTAGTACTCAGAGAGGTATAGTGATTTGCTTAGAGTCACACAGCTTTTAAGTACCCAGACAAAACTTGAGCACAAGTTGACTCATTACCATGATCTTTCCACTGTACCTCCAGGTTAATTTGTATCTTCCTTGTTTTTGTTTGATTTTAATTAGCCCTTTGATTGTTCCTTTCAATATTTTCTTCCATCGTTGATTTGACAGAACATGAATATTCTGCCTCAGCCCCTTGTCTCAGGCAGAGACATTCTTCTCGGTCTAAAATCAATTTCCTCCACAGTGTAATACAGAAAGCTCTCCAAGTAATATCGGAAAGCTTAAGGTTGAAGCCTAGCTCTTCCATTTAACCACCTGTGGGATCTAAAGCCAACTCCTTTTCCCCTCAGGGACTTATTTCCCACCAATGGAAAAATTAGGGAAAATCATAGTCACATTATCTTACCTCACAGGGTTTGTTATGAGAATCAAACAACATTATATAAAGAATGTTACGACCATAATGTGTTACACAAAAGAGTTATTGTTATTATTATTATTAAAATAGCTCAAAATTTAATTTCTAGAAGGAGAAATGCCAGAAGCAGAAGAGAGGTCATTACACACCATTCATAGATCTGACCAAGGTCTTAGATACTGTCATTTGTGGGAGCTTATGGAAAATTCTATCAGAACTTGGTTGCCTGGAGAATTTCATCAGTATTGTATGTCAGTTTCACAATGGCACGCTTGCCCGGGCTTTGGATAATGGATGATGCTCTCATGTTTTCCCAGTCACCAATGGAATGAAACAAGGCTGTGTGCTTGCTCCCATGCTTTTAAGCATGATGTTTTCAGCCATGTTGTCAAACACCTTCAATCGGTACGAACATGGCGTCAACATCAGCTATCACACTGATGGTAAATTGTTCAACTTGATAAGGCTACAAGCCAAGACCAAAGTGGAGAGAGTGTCGGCACATGATTTTTTGTTTGCAGATGATTGTTCACTCAGTGCAGTCTCTGAAGCTGAGATGCACAAAGTATGGATCAATTTTCTGCTGCTTGTATGTTGGCAGTTACTGTCAGTATGAACAAGGCAAATAATTTTTCCTCCCCAAGCCTCAGTTTCATCATGGGCAAAATGGGGCTAATTTTACTCCTTCTACCTACCTTGCAGTGTTGTTGTGAGAAAAAGTACTTTGTAAACCTGAAAGCATTATAAAAGTGAGAGCTATTATTAATAAATTAATAAACATTGACACGTTTTAGAGTAGATAGGGTAGGTCTTTATTGGTCTTTTCTATTCTCATATAGATGTCCTTTTTTAATTGGGGAAAGGAGGAACCTGGAAAAAATGTTATTCTTGGAAAAATTCTTGAGTGTGTGTGTGTATGTGTGTGTGTGTGTAACTGTGTAACTCATGACCATGTGGAAAGTGAAAAAGTATTTACTATGAGCAAGTATGAGTTCATAAAGAATAGATAATGATAACTCTCCATTTTCTTCTTCTCTTTTTGACAGGCTTACTATAAACAAGAAGATTTGGCAAATACAATAGACAGATCTTACCTGGATTTCATTGATGATGGTGATAAAATTTCTCATCCAGTGCTTGAGGACAAGACGATGAGGTATGACCAGAACAACACTGCAGTAGGGTGTATTCGGAAATGGCTAAATGACCAGGTCTAAAGAGCAATAATGAATAACTTAAACCTGGTGGACAGTTTCCAGAACTGTCCCAGGGTTCTGTGATATCCTCTTGTGTTCTCTCTTTAAGCATTTTTATGGATGACTTGGATGAAGTAATAAATGGGATACTTGTGAAATTTGTGTGGTACACAAAACTGAGAGAGAAAGCCAGTGGTTTTGTCCAGCACAGTCATGTTTCTTTTTATTATTTTAACTTTTCAATTTAAACATCTCTCTCTCCTTCCAACCACACTCTCACCCATTGTGAAGGCAAACAATAGGATACCTGTTATACATATGAAATTACGCAAAACACATTTCCCCATTATACATATTCCATTGAAAAGCCAGAAAAATAAAGAAAGGAAAATAAATATGCTTCAGTTTCTGCTCAGAGAAAATTGGTTTTCTATCTGGAAGTGGATAGCATTTTACTTAATGAGTCCTTTGGAGGTGTGGTGGATCATTGTATGGGTCAGTTACTAAGTCTTTCACAGTTGAATATCCTTATAATATTGCTATCACTTTGGATTGTTCTTTTGGTTCTGATCACTTCAGTTACATCAGTTTGTATAAATCATCCAGGTTTCTTTTTCCTGAAACCATCCTCTCTGTCATTTCTTACAGCACTGTAGTATCCCATCACATTCATTTCCCATTACTTGTTTAGCCATTCCCGAATTGATGGCCATCACCTTAGTTTTCAATTCTTTGCCACCATACAGAAAAGCTCCTACAAGCATTTTTGTACATATGGGTCTTTTCCTTTTTCTTTGATCTCTTTGGGGGTACAGGCCTAGTGATATTGTAGCAATGTTGCTGGTTAAAAGGGTATACCCAGCTTTATAGACTTTTGGGGGGTAGTTCCAAATGCTTCTCCAGAATGTTTGGAGTAGTTCATAGCTCTCCTAACAATGAATTAGTGTATTTGTTTTCCCACATGCCCTTTAGTATTCATCATATTTCTTTGCTGTCATCATATGAGGTGGTGCCTCAGAGCTATTTTAGTTTTCATTTATTTAATTGTTAGTTTTTAGAACAGTTTTTTTTCTTATGACTATTGATAGCTCTGATTTCTTCCTCTGGAAACTGCCTGGTCATATCTTTTGACCACTTATCAACTGGGAATGGCTCCTATTTTTAAAAATTTGCCTCAGTTCTTTATATATTTAAAGAATGAGATCTTTATCAGAAAAACTTGCTCCAAACTTTTTCTCAGTTTCCCACTTTTCTTCTAATTTTGGCTGCATTGGATTTGTTTGTACAAAATCTTTTAATTTTATTTTATCGAAATTGTATATTTTACCTCTCATGAACTTCTCCATTTCTTGTTTGGTCATGAAGTCTTCCCCTATTCATGGATCTGATGGCAATTTCTTCAGTGCTCCACTAATGTGTTTATATCACCTTTTATGTCTAAATCATGTACCCATTTTGAGCTTATCTTCCCCTGATATATTAGGAGTGTTGTAATCCTGGGGTTCTGGCTGTAGCCATTATGTTTCCTCCAACTTCTCTACTCAGCTCCTTTACCTTCCCCTGATCCTCAGCCAGCAGGCTCAAGATTTCATAACTCTGGCCTGAGCTTAATTCTTGCTGTAATCAAATAGCTCCACCATTTTGGTAAAGTAGGAAATAATCTTGGTCTTCAATTCATGAAACCTGACTTATCTTTGCCATTAACCAGTGGAGTGACCTTGAGGAAGTCAGTTCATTTCTTTGGCCTTTGATTTCCTTCTGTAAGTAGCTCTACTTTATAAAATAAGAAAGTTGACCAAGATAATCTTTATATCTTTCGTGACTTTTAAATGCTATGATTTTAAGCCCTGATAAACTTGGCCCTGACTTTCAGTTTACAATTCCACTGTCTATATGATTTTGCCTCATCTTGTCTACTTATTACTCTCAATTCAAGGTCAGAAATGTTCTGTGAGGGGCCAGGAAATCAGTAGGATGAGCTGGAATTGGAATTGAGAGATCTGAGCCTCACCAAGTTCCTCAATAGTCAAATGACAGAAAATAAAACTTGTACTTCTGCCTCACAGGGATGTGGTGAAGAAAGGGCTTTAAAAACCTTAAAACATTACAGAAATATGAGCTGTTATTTTTGCTGTTAACCATTCTGATGTTCTTAGGTAAATAGACTGGTTCAAATCAATTAATAACCAGTTCAAACCCATTTAAAAGAGGTTCAGAACAGTTAAGACAGGCTAAAACCAGTTCAGACCAGTTAAAATGAGTTTTAAACCAGTTCAGACCAGTTTAAACTGGTTCAAACTGGCTAGACCCTGTTTAGACCATTTTAAACCTTATCCTTTGTGTTGTTTTCTTGGCAAAGATACTGAATTAGTTTTCCATTTCCTTCTCCAGCTCATTTTCCAGATGAGGAAACTGAGGCAAACAGAGTTAAGTGATTTGCCCAGAGTCACACACTAGTAACTATCTGAGGCCAGATTTGAACTCAGGTTGATGAGTCTTCCTAACTCTAGGCCTAGTACTCTATCCACTGCAGCGCCACCTAGCCGCCTTAATATAGGATGATAACTTACTTGTTCACAGCATAAAATATTGCTAAGCATACCAACTGAATCATGCTAGAGATTTTATATGAAATTGGAAGCTCAGAGAAGCATAGAATATTAGATTTGGGAGAGATCTTAAAGATGAGTCCATTTCCTTCATTTTACTGATGAGAAAACTAAGCCCCAGACAAGGCAATAATTTGCCCCAGGTCACACTTCTAGTAGCAGAACCAGGATGGACTGGGGTCTTTTGATTCATCGTGCTACACCATTCTGGCTCCCAAAGTGAAGATTTACTTTTAATTTTAAAAAATGGGGGTAATCCAAGATTCAAACAGTAACAAAGTAACTTTTCAAGGTACTATCACTGGAGCTCAAGATTGTTTCACCACACTCTCTAGCAACTAGGAAGCAGAATTGGGGGAAACGTGGTGGTTTACAACCATGGTGAAGGACATCTTGCCTTCCATTTTCTTCATTAGCAAACATTAAAGTTGAAGAGGAAACCCTTTCCTGGGGAGGTATGCAGAATGCATTTTCTTTCAAGCTCATGAGATAGACGGACATCCCACATATTATCTCATGAGACCCTCACAATGATCCTAGGAAGCAGTTGGAGCAGACGGTATTACCTCCATTTCATACATGAGGAAATTCAAAGACATGAAGTGATCTGAAGGTCTCACAGCAAGTAAGTAGCAAAATTGAGACTTGAGCCCACATCTTCTGTTTGAATGCAGTGCTCCTTACAGGCTTCACTTAACCACTCTAGCCATCTGATTCTTCATTTGTAAAATGAGTCATTTGGGTGAAATAGCCTCAGAAATCCCTTCCTGCTCTAAGTCTATGATTGTGTGAAGAAGAAGACATGGAGGAGGATCTTAGCAGTTTTTAGGTATTTGAAGTACATTTTGTAGAAGAAAAATTCATTTGTGCTGCTTGGCTCCAGATGGTATAACTAGGAAAAATTCAGTTAAAGAAATCTACTAATTTCCTGCTGTATGCAAGGAACTCTCCTCATTGGCAGGGGGTACAGAAACTAAAATGAGAAAGTCCATGACCTCAGAAAGTTATGTTCTCCTTGATATGGTTGATTCTAACTGGTTTGCTGACTAAACACAAGCTATTATGTGAAGGGAAAGAATAGGTGGTGCAAAGGATAGAGTGCCAGGCCTGGAGTCAGGATGACTAACCTACTTGAGTTCAAATCTGGCCTCAGATCCTTACTAGCTGTGTGACCCTGGGCAAGTCATTTAACCCTGTTTGCCTCAGTTTCCTCATCTGTAAAATGAGCTGGAGAAGGAAATGGAAAACCACTCTAGTATCTCTGCCAAGAAAACCCCAAATGGGGTCATGGAGAGTCAGATACGACAGAAATGACTGAATGATGACAAAGGATATTAACAAAGAGGGCCACGGGATCATGGAAAACTTCAAGGTGGTGGCATCTGAGCTGAGCCATTAGAATTGAGGATTCTAGGAGGTAGAATTGAGGAGGATATGCATTCTAGGTATGTGGAATGCTTTGTATAAAGGTTTCTGTTTTATCTCCATGATACTGGAGAGAATGGTTTTTAGTGGGAAAATACCAAGGTCACATCTGTTTCTTAGAAAGATTATTGCATCAGCTGGTTGGAGGATGGATGGAGCAGTCAGTGAATGGAGTCAGGATAGAATATCACAGTTAGCTCAGGCTAAGAAAAGTTTCATAACAATTAGAACTATCCTTTTTTTGTAAGGCATTGACTCATAATGTCCTGAATTCCCCATCATGAGAATCTTTCAGAGGTGGCTGGATGACCCATTTTTTCAGAGAGATCTTAAAGGAAAATTTTTTTCAGACTTCTAGGTTCAAAGTATAATTTAGCTAAGATCTCCAATTTGTCTTAATCTGAAGAGTCGATTTTCTACGTGTATCATTAGAAAACTTCCTTATGAAAGCTCTTCTCATGAAATCTAACCTCAACTCCAAAGTCACACTTTTTATTTATCTTGTAATTTTGAAAACTTCGTCTGGAAACATGACCCAAGATTTTTCCCTGTGATGCATGCTAGCTCTTTAATATGTCAAGGACTTAGGATCTCATGCATTTGGGAAGGCCTACCACTAACACAGATCACAGCTTATGTGCAGCTGATAGTCTTAGAGGCTTGCCTGAATCTTGAAGAGGTTAACTGTCTTGTCTCTGGGCTGATATACTTTTTAGTGACAGAGATGGGATCTGAATCCATGGCTCCCTCACTTGATCCCCTATGCCATACTGACCTTTGCTGTTCTCTTATGGTTAGGATTATTTGGCATATAGTAAAATAAGACATAGAAAAGGATATGTTAGTGTTTCCTTGAGTTTTATAATTTTCCAGATAAGGAAACTGAGGCAAACAGAGTTAAGTGATTTGCCTAGAGTCACACAACTAGTAAGTATCTGAGACCAGATTTGAATTGAGGGAGATGACTCTTCCTAACTCCAGGCCTAGTACTCTATCCACCGATAACTATTATTATTTGTTTGGACACCAAAGGTAGGTGAGCGGCCCGGAGATGGCTTGACAAGCCCTCACACCAGATGTGCTAGTCCTTCTTGAAGACCTTATATACCTTTTTGTCCACCTTCACCCAACCCTTATCTGCAGCTCCAAGAAAACATAGCGTGCCCAGTGGCCACACAATGGGCTAAACCAGGTTAAGGGTAACCGACAAGGGTAAACCCATTGGTGAGTCGGGGGATGTCTACCCCAAGCATGTGAAGACTTCCCTGGGTCGAATGGGCGGATGAGAACAATTTGTTCCAACGGCCAGGAAAGTGGCTGAAATAGACACATTGGAGCGCTTCAAGTTTGGTCAGACATCGAAGACACCGAGGTCATCCAGTGCATCCTGGGCCATTGCTAGTTGCCTTAACTTTTATCTTACCACTGGACTTGGATGACTCTGGAAGAGAGAGTGAGGCTGACGACTTTGAGCCACTCTGCCTCACTTGAATCCAGTTCACACATGTCAAGATATTACCCCATGATGTCATCGATCCTATTAAAAATTAAGGACAAACTACAACAACTTCTCATAATGGCCTTCTATTTCTTTGTCCTTTATGCACTGTTTGTTCTTTGAATTGTGCACATGGTTCTTGTTTATTTGTTAGTGTGTATTAAATTTAATAACATATTAAGAAAAATGTCCTTCTTATTCCTTTTCCCCTTCTGTGCTCCTTGTCTTCTGTTCATTTTTCCAGATACTCTTGCTGGCATTATAATTTAAATGCTTGTTGTCAATGTGTTTATTGTTGCTTTGATTCTATTTTCTGTGAATCCTTTCATGTAATTCTTCTTATATTTTTTTTCCCTCTTCCACCTCCGCACATGTGGTAGCCAGTATCGATGTCTTGAAACAAACTAGAAGAGTTAATAGTATCATAGGATGACAGATAGAGAGTTGTTCAACCCACTCATTCCCCCTCAGGAAACTGAGACCTGGCTAGGTTAAGTTACTTGCCTGAGAACCTGCAGGAAATGTTAGAAGTGGGATTACAGCCCATGGCCTCCGACTCAAGATTCAGTGTTCTTTCCATTATAACACATTGTCTCCCAAAGACTTCCTCTTGGTCCCCTAGATTTGAGAGGCCCCACCCTGCCATGATAAACAAGAAACAGTACATTAGGAAGTGGAAAACATGGTGGCACCATTAACTGATGTTAAAGTAGAACTGAGACTCATACATGTGGCCCTGTATCAGCACCTGGGGGTGAGGAGGGGTGACAGCAATTGTAGTTTTCCAGCTAGAACTAGAGCCTGGAGGATGATGAGAGGTGGGAGCCACATGGAAGAGGGGAGCCCAGTAACTTTGGATCGCTAAAAAGACGGTCGTGGCAGCATGGACATGAGCCAGCAGCAAGGGCCAGTTACGCGTGAAGGATAGGATACTACTGCCTCTTGTCAGTTATAATCAGGAGCACTTGGAGCCTTCTCTGTCTTGCTGTTTGGCTGAAGGAATAATCGGCCTGGGCAGAACTTGCTATTTACCTGAATGCTCCTCCCCTGTGGTGTTGCTGGGAGCTGGTGAGTTTATCTACTCTTCACTTCCTTCCTTGCTCAGCCCCCTCCCTGCTTTGCAACTACCTGGCAAACTGGTATCATCTCACCTTTTGGAATGTCCTACTCTTTTAGAATCTTATTGATTTGCTCTTTTTACCTGCGATAAAACTATTCTAATTTTTATTGTGTCCCAGTTGTCATAAAGGAGTAAAAAGGGTTAAATAGTTGCTAAAAGAAAATTTGTCAGAGTATGTTATAAAACAGAGAGACTAGCCTCTGTTTTGCAATTTGGAAACAGAAAAGTTTCTTCCCTGGTCTAGGGGCTTTGAGCTTGCTGAATTTCATGAATGTTTATTTTGGGGAACATAAATAGTTCCCCAAAATAGCATGGGGATAAGGCCCAAAGTGATCCTATGACATCAACTGTCCTAGTCTTTAAAAAGAAAACCTTCAACCACATTTTAATCTTTCAGGTGCCACAAAATAAGGCTTCATGTCAAGTCAGTGTTGATTGGCTTAAAGCTGAGTTTATCACAGTACCTCCTGTCCCCACCCCCCCACATATCTCTGGCTACTTGTTTCTTCCTTTTCACATATTCTTTCTTTTCTTTCCCCATTAGACTGTAAACTCCTTGAGGGTAGAGACTGTTCATAGTTTTTGCCTTTGCATTCCTTGTGCCTAGAATAATGTCTTACACGTTGTGGTTATTTCATAAAGGCTTGTTGAATGGAACACAGTACCACTTTTCATATTCTGTTTAACCAGGTTACACTATTTAGGTAGGGTTTGATTTGTTCCTACATTTTGTAATCTCTCATTCCTGCTGTCAATACCCAAATGTAGCTCTCATGCATGCGAAAGTATGTTTTTGATTGATAGACATACTTTGCAGCACCAACTTTTCTTATCTCGGTCTACTTAGTATCTCAGTAAAAAAAAAAGCCATTCCGATTGACTTGGCTCTGCCATAGAAATGGGCCCTATTTTATCATTGAGTAAGGACCCATGTGAAAGCTTCTTTTAATGAACCAAACAGAATTTTGATTTGACGAACTATTTTCCATAGAGGGGGAAGTCCTTCAATGGTTCATTAGTGAAGTACGGGAAAGTTGCCTTGTTGGAAGAAGGATGACAGGTTTTTAATAGGACGAAACCCAAGAGAAGAGTCTGGAAAACAGATTAATTGAAAAATCTCCAGGCCTTCTATGTTGCTCATTAATGCATGCATGTAGCCTTCATTTCCCACATGGCCATGTGCTCTGGAAATCTTTATAGAATAGTCAAACACCAAATAACTGAGTTTCAAATGATGTCGATCTTTGTAAATGTCAAAATAGTGCATTTGAACATTTTGATTAATTAAAAAGTTGAAATCTTCTAAATGAATATTAAAAGCCATTTAGAAATGGGAAGAGGTATTCCCTAAAAACCATGGAACTTTATGTGACACTTGAAGGAGGATCAGAAAAACAAAACAAAACAGAACATCCCAGCTTCAATGAGTTTGAGAGCTGAAATGTACATTGGTTCTCACAGTGAGCCCATTACACCCACACTCATGGGATAGAATACAATCTGAGGTCACTTCTTATGCAAGCATACATTTCCGAGTCAATTTGCAATGTCAACTCTGTATACATTCCAGATCCCTAGTCCACTGAGGCTGTCTCAATGTACCTCCTCCACCATTGGCTTGATATCGTAGTTTATTAAGAGGTAAATTGGTGGCATGGTTGACAGAGTACTTAATGTGGAGTTAGGAAGACCTGAGTTCAAATCCTGTTTTAATCACTCACTAGCAGTATGACCCAGGTCAAGTCACATAATCTACGTCAACCTTAGTTTCCTTATCTGTTAAAAGGGGATAAAAGTAGCAATTGAGTCATGGAGTTGTCATGAGGATTAAATGAAATCATAAATATAAAGCAATTTATAAACCTCAAAGTTACATAAATGCTAGCATTGATTATTATCTTTACTGCAAATTATACTATTGCAAGACTAATCTTTTTTTATTACTCTCATTCTGGTCCTTGTTTGCCCCAGACCCAATTTATCTACCTGGATATTTTGACTCAGAATTGTAAGGAATCCTGCCTAAATTCGCCACTACTTACTTCTTCGGAGCCTCTTTGAGAGAATGTTAAATCTAATCCTCATCTTGGCCACATCTGTCCCTGAACACACTTTCCCCCCAGGCCTCTACCTAAAAAAAGAGAAAATAATTGATTTCACTGACCTTGAATAAGAATCCTTTTCAAAATAAAAATTATAGAGGTTTCACTTTATAGCCAGGAAACAGACAAAGATGAAAAATGATGGAAATAGTCAGTATTTGAGGGGTTCTTGGCAAGATGGGCATAATGGGACCTTAGTGGTGGAGCTATGAATCAGTACAGCCATTTTGGAATGTAATTTGGAATTATATAAATAAAATGGTTAAAATGGCCATTGTCTTTGACCCAGAAATTTGATTACTAGGCTTATACCCCAAGGAGGCCATTGATGAGAAAAAAAGTTCCCATATAGACCAAAAATATTTATTACAGCACTTTTTATAATAGCAAAGAACTGGAAAACAAGGTAGATGCCCATCTATTGGGGGAATGGCTAAACAAATTTTGGTACATGAATATAATGGAATATTACTGTGTTGTAAAGAATAATGAATATGATGAATACAGATAAGCATATCAAGGCTTACAGAGTGAAATCAACATATCCAATGACTAGAACAATATTAATAGAAAGGACAGCCACTGCAAAATAATTGAAAATGAATGTTAAAAAAAATTCTGAAGGATACTTGTTATCAAGTAGAAATGTGAGATATTTTCTTCCACCCTTTTGCCAGGGTGTATGTGTGTGCACATGTGTATTTTATGTGTGTATGTATGAATGAATGAATGGCTATCTACAGGTGTGGGAAATGAATACGTTTCACATTTTTGACATATTGATTAATTTTACTAAATTATCTCTTCTTTCTATTTTTTTTTCTTTTTTTATTTTTTTTTATTTTTTTTTCTTTCTATTTTTTATTTTGTTAAAATTTTTTTGTTATAAGGAATGGCTCTCTTAGACTAAGAGGGAAAATGGTAAAGGAACAATTTTAGGTGTAAAAAAGTATATCAAGAGCTCTTTTCTGCGTCTGCTGCTTCTTTTTCCTCTGTTCCTCTGCCATGGAAGGTTTGTCCGTTCGTTCGTTCATTCACATTTCATGCATGATTTTCGTTCCTCTGCAGTGTCAAAAAGCATTTATAAAGTACTCCCTATGTAGCAGGCACTGAGCTAGGTCTTAGGGGTATAAAGAAAGGTACAAGATAGTTCTTGCCCTCAAGGATCTCACAGTCTGATGGGAAAGACTGCTTAGAAAAACTATATACAAACCAACTCTATGCAAAATAAAGTCGAGTTAATCAATAGAAGAAGGACACCAGAATTAAGGGGAATTGCCAAAGGCTTCCTGGAAAAGGAGAGGTTTTAACTGGGACTTGGAGGAAACTAGAGAAGCCACCAGGCAGAGAGCTGAGGAGGAAGAGCTTTTCTGGTATGGTAAACAGCCAGTGGAAATGGATGGAGTTGAGAGATGGAGCTTCATGTTCAAGAAATAGCAAGGAAATGAGTGTCAGTGAATCACAGAGTACATTCATGGGGAGGGATATAAAGTATCAGAAAACCCGAAAGGTAGGAGGGACCCAGATTTTGATAGGTTTTGAATGTCATGCAAGATTTTACATTTGATCCTGAAGGTGATTGGAAGCCGCTAGATTTAAATGAGTAGAGGAGTGACATGGTGAGACTTGGGCTTTAGGAGGATCACTTCACCAACTAAGTCAAGACTGGATTGGAGTTGGGAGAGACTTGTGGCAGGGAGACCATCTAAAAAACTATTGCAGTAGTTCTGGTGTAAGGGTCTGCAACAGGTTGGTATCAGTGTCAGAGGAGAGAGGGGCCGTATGTGAGAGATGTTCAGTTCAATTCAGTCATTTTTATTTGTGACCCACACTTCATGACCCCATTTGATGTCTTTTTCTTGTCAGAGATATTGAAGTGGCTTGCCATTTCCTTCTCCAGCTAATTTTTTTCAGATGAGGAAACTGAGGCAAACAGGGTTAAGTGACTTGCCCAGGATCACACAGCTAATAAGTGTCTGAGGCAGTATTTGAACTCAGGAAAATGAGTCTTCCTGATTCCAGACCTGTGACTCTATCCACTTCAGTACCACCTATCTGCCTATGAAAGATATTTCTAAGGTAAAATCGAGAATGCTTGGAAATAGATTGGAAGTAGGGAGACAGAGCAAGGAGTGGAGGATAATGCATATCCAAGTTGTGAGCATGGGTGACCTGGAAGATGGCAGTACTCTCAGTGGTAATTGGGAAAGATAGGAATAAAGGAGGCTTTATAGAGAAAGATAATAGGTTCAGTTTCAGACATGTTGAGGTTAAGATGAGTATGAGACTTCCAGTTAGAAACAGTTGGAGATGTAAGACTGGAGATTCCCCCTAAGCAGAGAGATTAGAGCTGCATAAATGGATTTGACAGTCACCATCACAGAAATGATAACTGAATCCATGGGAGCTTATGAGATCAATTAAAATAGTATAGATGGAGAAGGGAAGAGGGCCTGGGACATCACCCTGTGGAACATCCGTGGTAAGTAGATATTACCTGGATGAAGATCCAGCAAAAGAGAATGAGAAAGAACAAGAAAAAAAAAATAGGTCCCTGACTTCAAGAAGCATACTTTATTATTTAAAAAATCAATTTTTAGTGATTTTAAAATTTTATGTCGGGCAGAACCCACAGAACAGCAGAGGGAAGCAGGGCTCCAGCCCAGGACAGCCCGGATGGTCTCTGGGTGAGCTCTATTCCACACGGAGCTGGGAGCTGGGAACGGAGTGGAGCAGAGCCCAGCCTGAGCAGCGCGGACGATCCAGACCAGAAGCCGGGCGGAGGGGGCCCTAGCGCCCTGAATATGTGAGCTGCGGCAGTTACCAGACCCCTCGACCCACAAACACCAAAGATTGCGGAGAAGATTAGTGGGAAAAGCTGCGGGAGTGGAAGGAGTTCGCGGTTCGGCTTCCAGCCCCGGGGGCAGCGGAGGTGGGGCAGCTACAGCTGTTGTTACCAGGCCCACCTGTTGGGAGGAATTAAGTGGCAGATCAGAGCAGGAGTGCAACAGCCTGCTGAAGATCTAAGCCCAGTCTGGACTGGGGGTCCTTGGGGAAGGAGGAGTGCAGCTCTGACAGAGCTGGCACCTCCCCCCCAAACGTAGAACATAGAACTCTGTAATCTACAAGTAGTCATACCCCACTGAAAAACTCAAGGGTCAAGTTAGTTGGTTCGGAATATGGCCAGGCAGCGAAAACGCGCCCAGATTCAGTCTCAGACTTTGGATTCTTTCTTTGGTGACAAAGAAGACCAAAACATACAGCCTAAAGAAGACAACAAAGTCATAGAGCCTACAACCAAAGCCTCCAAGAAAAACATGAACTGGCCCCAGGCCATAGAAGAACTCAAAAAGGATTTGGAAAAGCAAGTTAGAGAAGTAGAGGAAAAATTGGGAAGAGAAATAAGAAGGATGCGAGAAAACCATGAAAAACAAGTCAATGACTTGCTAAAGGAGACCCAAAAAATACTGAAAAATACACTGAAGAAAACAACACCTTAAAAAATAGACTAACTCAAATGGCAAAAGAGCTCCAAAAAGCCAATGAGGAGAAGAATGCCTTGAAAGGCAGAATTAGCCAAATGGAAAAGGAGGTCCAAAAGACCACTGAAGAAAATACTACTTTAAAAATTAGATTGGAGCAAGTGGAAGCTAGTGACTTTATGAGAAATCAGGATATTATAAAACAGAACCAGAGGAATGAAAAAATGGAAGACAATGTGTAATATCTCCTTGGAAAAACCACTGACCTGGAAAATAGATCCAGGAGAGATAATTTAAAAATTATTGGACTACCTGAAAGCCATGATCAAAAAAAGAGCCTAGATACCATCTTTCAGGAAATTATCAAGGAGAACTGCCCTGATATTCTTGAGCCACAGGGCAAAATAGAAATTGAAAGAATCCATCGATCGCCTCCTCAAATAGATCCCAAAAAGAAATCTCCTAGGAATATTGTTGCCAAATTCCAGAGCTCCCAGATCAAGGAGAAAATACTGCAAGCAGCCAGAAAGAAACAATTTGAGTATTGTGGAAACCCAATCAGAATAACCCAAGATCTGGCAGCTTCTACATTAAGAGATCGAAGGGCTTGGAATGCGATATTCCGGAGGTCAATGGAGCTAAGATTAAAATGTAGAATCACCTACCCAGCAAAACTGAGTATCATGTTCCAAGGCAAAATATGGACTTTCAATAAAATGGAGGACTTTCAAGCTTTCTCAGTGAAAAGACCAGAACTGAATAGAAAATTTGACTTTCAAACACAAGAATCAAGAGAAGCATGAAAAGGTAATCAAGAAACGGAAATTGCAAGGGACTTACTAAAGTTGAACTGTTTTGTTTACATTCCTACATGGAAAGATGATGAGTATGATTCATGAGACCTCAGTATTAGGGTAGTTGAAGGAAATATGCATATATATATGTTTATGTATATATATAAGTGAATGTGTATGTATGTATGTATCTATGTGTATATGTATGTATGTGTATGTATGTGTATATATATATATATGTGTTTATATATATATATATACATATATATATATATATATATGTAAAAGAGAGAGAGCAGACACAGGGTGAGTTGAGGATGAAGGGAAGATAGCTAAAAGAAATAAAATGAAATTAAGGGATGAGAGAGTAACATACTGAGAGAGGGAGATAGGGAGAGATAGAATGGGGTGGATTATCTCGCATAAAGGTGGCAAGAGGAAGCAGTTCTATGGGAGGAGGGGAGAGGGCAGGTGAGGGGGGAATGAGTGAACCTTGCTCTCATCAGATTTGGCCTGAGGGGGAATACCATACATACTCAGTTGGGTATCTTACCCCACAGGAAAGAAGAGGGAGGAAGATAAAAAAAAAAATAAAAGGGGGGGGATGATGGAGTGGAGGGCAGATGGGGGTGGAGGTAATCAAAACAAACACTTTGGAAAGGGGACAGGGTCAAGGGAGAAAATTCAATAAAGCGGGATGGGTTGGGAAGGAGGAAAATGTAGTTAGCCTTTCACAACATGAGTATTGTGGAAGGGTTATACATAATAATACATGTGTGGCCTAGGTTGAATTGCTCAACTTCTTAGGGAGGGTGGGTGGGAAGGGAAGAGGGAAGAGAATTTGGAACTCAAAGTTTTAAAATCAGATGTTCAAAAACAAAAAAAAAGTTTTTGCATGCAACTAGAAAATGAGATACACAGGCAATGGGGTGTAGAAATTTATCTTGCCCTACAAGAAAGGAAGGGAAAAGGGGATGAGAGGGGAGGGGGGTGATAGAGGGGAGGGCTGACTGGGGAACAGGGCAACCAGAATATAAGCCATCTTGGAGTGGGGGGGAGGGTAGAAATGGGGAGAAAATTTGTAATTCAAACTGTTGTGAAAATCAATGCTGAAAACCAAATATGTTAAATAAATAAATTGCATTTAAAAAAAAAAATTTTATGTCATCTTTGTTTTCCCTTGCGCCCCCCCAAGAGCCATCTCATATAAAGAAAAAAAGAAAAAGAAAAATTGGCATGGCTGATCAGCACATTGAAAAAGTCCAAAAACACATACAATGTCTGTAATGTAATGTAATGTGTCATATCTGCGGACCTCCCACTTACGCAAAGGAGTGGGTTGGAAGTTTCCTCTCATAGATCTTCATTTTTTACATCTCCTTTTTTTGAGGCAGTCAGGGTTAAGTGACTTGCTCAGGGTCACACTGCAAGTAAGTGTCTGAGGTCAAATTTGAACTCGGGCTGGATTCTAGGGCTGGTGCTCTGTCCACTTCCATCTAGCTATCCCTCATATCTCTTCATTTACGTCATCCTTGATCATTATACTTTTATTAATTCACTTTTACTTTTTAATGTGTGCTTGTTGTTTCAATATACGTTGTTATAGTCATGGTGTATATTGTTTTCTTGGCTCCGCTTTCTTCATTCTTCATCAGATAATATAAATCTTTCCATATTTTTCTATAGTCATCACATACATAATTTCTTACAGCATAGTAATGTTCCATTATATTTGTGTACCATAGTTTGCTTAGTGGTTCCTCAATCAATAGGTACACCCTTTGGTTTTTTTTTTTGGGGGGGGACATAATGAATTCCATTTTGGATCTATTGATTTGCATGCCAATGATACAACTAGTTTGAGATTTCCAAGGGGCAGTTGAAGACGTGTTACTCAGGAGAGAAGCTAAGGCTATACATGTAGATCTGGGAATTGTTTGCATTGGGCTAATATTTGAATCCATGCAAACCAATGAAATTGCCAAGTGAAATACCATATAGTGAAAAGAGAAGGGTGCCCGGGACAGAACCTTGGGGGATGCCTATGGTTAGAAGAGTCCCATCCCGAAACAAAATAAATGTCTTAAAAGACAGCATCCAGAGATGTTGCAGTAATATGTGAGCACCCCCATGAACACAGGGGAACTCTTCTTGCATGGGCCTTCTGGATGGGGTCTGGGCAGATTTCCAGAACCTTTTTGGAAGTTCCATTAATGAATAGTTTGTGGCTATTTAAGGTGGTAAAAATCCAATAAAGCCTTCTACCAGAAAGTAGGTTAACTAATTAAGAGTTTTTTTCTTTGTGAATAAAATGCTGACTCAGGATGTCATCCCTGCTGTGCTATGATTATTTTAGAAAATGGATTAGGGGATTTTTTTTGAAACTGTGATGATTAGAGAAGGCTGCTAAAATTAATGGTTGCTGGTAGGCAGCAACCTTCTCATCTTTTTCCTTTTTTTTACCTTGAAATTAATGTCTTCTTGTAAGAGTAGTAGCAGAACAATCCCAGTAATGTGGGCATTCCTTTGAGGGGATAAAAGCATGTACCTGCTAGGGGAGGGGCATACAGTAGTTGCTAAATAAATGCTTAGTGCTGTATTTAAAAAAAAAGTAATGTCTATCTTCCAGAACTTTTATGGTGGGGTAGAAAACACACTATCTGAAGCCCAGTGCCCTGTCTTAGTATTGCTCCATTTCAACTTCCTGGCTGTTTGAAATCAAGTGGGTTGTTTCTCATTACTAGGTTTCAATTTCTGCCTCAAAATAAAATATAAGACTCTTATTTCTATAAAATTCTATGAAGATTAATTTAGGGGTGTCCCTTATACCCAACCGAAAAAAAAGAGGATGCATAGGTGTCACCAGATACCCACAGTTTGGGACAGTGTGTCACCACCTGGTTTTGGCTGTCATAGCCCTTGGCCTCAGGAAAGCTCCTTGTCAAAAGCCCATGGGCCTAAGTAGATGGATAGGATAGTAGAGGTGGGGACAACAGTGACCTTTATTGTCGCAAATAAAAAGTATCTCTGTGGCTAATGTGACTGCCAAGACATCTCCTGATATAGATCTGAGTAGGGAGGGCATCTCCATCGATCGGCTGCCGGGTCACCTGAAGGTACATTACAGAGATCCATGGCAGATTGAGGTTAGCATGCATTTTTTTGAAGACTAAATTGAATGGTGCATATTCTCGGAGGACGTACAGTGGCGCTAAGTCATCGAGTGCCAAGAGTCCTGTTAAATGAGTAGCTTGCTTCAAAAGAATAAGGCAGTATTTACCCTAACTTGAAAAGCATTCACTAACTATAATGTTAACAGAGGAGGTGCCATCCTAAATCTCCAATGCTTTTCCATCCCTCTATTTCTTCAACTGCATAGCATAGTGCATTCTAAATGCCAAACATCTGATGAATGCTTTTTAATCGAATCATCATAATGGCAATAGTAAGATATCCTTTGGTACTTCAGTGGTTTTGTGATCTCATCAGTATGGGTGTGCAAGTGGCTATATAACTCCCCTGTTCAAGAAGCTTCATTAACTCCATATTTCCTTTTAAATAGAGGCAGCTAGGTGATACGGTGGATAAAACACCGGACTTGGAGTCAGGAAGACCTAGGTTTAAATCTAGTCTCCAATATTTGCTAGCTGTGTGATCCTAGGCAAGTAACTGAATCTATCTCAGACTCAGTTCTATCATCTGTGAAGTGGGTATGATAATAGTTACCCCTGCTTCTGAGAGTTATTGTGAGAGTAAAATGGGATATTTGTAAAGCAGTTTGCAAACCTTAAAGGATTAGGTTAATGTTAGCCATGTTCAGTCATTTCAGTCACATCTGACTCTCCGTGACCGCATTTGGGGGTTTCTTGACAAAGATACTGGAGCGGTTTAACATTTCCTTCTCCAGTTCATTTTACCAGTGAGGAAACTGAGGCAAACAGGGTGAAGTGACTTGCCCAGGGTCACATAGCTAGTGAGTGCCTGAGGCTGGATTTGAACTCAGGGAGATGAATCCTACTGATTCCAAGCCCAATGCTGTATCATCAGCATCGCTTAGCTGCCCTAGGTGGATATTATGACTATCATGATTAATAAAAAAAAAGTACTCAACATTTGATTCCTTGTATTTGATGTTCCATCTCCTTACTTCATGACTTTGCACAAGCTGTCATCCATGCTTGAAATGCTCTCTCCTCACCTGTATTCCTTGGAATTCCTAGATCTCTTCATGGCTCATCTCAAGAGCCGTCTATTACTCAAGGCCCTTTATGATCCCTGCCCCTAGTTGGGACTCTTCTCCCTCCTCAGAAAAAAAGAGAGTATTTTCTTTATCCATATTTTGTATTATTGCATTGTATCATTGGTATATTGGTGTATATGTTACTTCCCCCAGTAGAATACAAGCACTATGAGGTAAGGGATTTTTGAATGTTTATATCTTTATATCCTCAACCCTCAGTGTAGTGCAGGGGTGGGGAACCTGTGGCCTCAAGGCCACATGTGGCCTGCTAGGTCCTCAAGTATGGCCCTTTGACTGAGCAGTCCACATGTACCCTCGAGGCCACAAGTTCCCCATCCCTGGTGTAATGCCAACCATATAGCAAGCAATTAATATATGTTTGCTTGATGGAACTGAATTCTGCACTGATGATGAGGACAGCCAACCATCACAGGACATTTTGTTGTTACAAATACTTTATTAGCATATTTGATTCTCAAAATCGATCTTGGAGTCCAGTAGTTTAGTTATTAATATCGGCATGTTGTTCACAAAGCTCAGAGTGGCGGATGCTCAGTCACCCTGCGTGTAAACAATGGAACTTGGTCTGGAAGCCCGGTGTTCCCACTCCAACCTTACTGCTTTTTCAATGACATGAATTAACTTTCTTTTTTCTCCAAAATTGGAGAAAATCCTCAGGAAGGAAGTAGATTCATTTCTAAGATATCAAAGAAACATAAAAGAAGATAAAGATGAAGATGTTAGCATTCAATTCTGGAGGCATAGACCAAATCTGCCCTTGAGCAGAGTTCATCATACTGAAATATCTCCATACACCACTGATCAGCGGTGTGGCGTTCTTTAAAGGCTTTTCTCCAGATGATGGTCTTAACTGATAGCCCTTAGCTACTGTAGATGCCTAATGGTGGCATAGCTCAGGGAAATTGTTATTGAAAGCGGTTCATTGTTAATCTGGCTTCTAATAATGCTGAAATCATTTCCCATAAACCCATTACATCACAGTTACTGTGGGTCTTGGGGAAATTTATGCAAACTACATTAGGGATGGACCAGTGGTATACGTTAATGGTATATGCTTGAAGAGAGGTTCTTTGAAAACATCACATGCACAGTCGAAAATGTGCTTGCTCTTCTAAAGGTCATTTGCTTGTAAAACAAGAAAGTACAACTAAAATGATAGGCTTGGATTTGGAAATATTCAACCCTGAAGCCACAATATAGATTCATATCATAATTATGTTAAATTGGTTATTAAGGAGGTATGGTTATATCAGTTGCTATGGAAATTAGGGAATTCCAAGATAGCTCCATCCTATCTGGATGTGCTATATGGAGAAGTGTATTCTAAAGGAGAAACCCATGTACATATATACAAGTATAGATCTGTGAGGAGCATGTTTAGTTACATGCATACATACATATATACATATAAGATTAGAGATCAGAGATTTAGAGCTGGGAGGGACATGAGAGACCACTGACTTCAACTCTTTCATTTTATAGCTAAAGGTTAAGTGGTTTTTACGGGTACACACAACTACTAAGTATCTGAGGAAGGATTAGAATTCTGGTCTTTCTGACTCTAAGCCCAGGTGTTCTACCCTTTATGCCATCAGGCTGCCACATAAAACCTGTAGCATCTTGGCTTTCTAGGCTATCTCCCACCAAAGTCCCCACTGGGGCTGAACCTGTGATTTTGACTTGCTATTTGAAATTCACTCTTTACTCTGTCATGATCATCTCTGAACCCATCCAACTAATGAGATCCTGTCTCCTTTCTGAACTTGGTGTATTTCACTGAGCTCTGGTCATGTGACCTTGGCATAATGGAGTCACTTTGCACAGTAACAGACTGCATTCTCAACTATTTACGGCATTTTGCCCTTGGCATAGAAACAATAAAAGCAATAAACAATACATAATAAAGCATCTACTATGCAGCTGTAGGCATGCATACTCTACTAGTCTGAGGGAGTTTTCACACAGTACATAGGCTCTCCCATTTGACAGTTCCAGGCCAGTTCCTTCAGCTAGGTTCTCTTCCTTGCCTTATAATAGGATCAGTCCTGATTTAAAGAGTTTACAATTCCCAGACTCCTTTTGAGGTATTATGCATATAAATGGCCTGGGACAAAGGTGTAAGTGAAGTCTGTGCCCTAGAGGCAAGTTCACTGTCTGGCTGGCCTCTTCATAAACAGTTGAGATATTTAAACCATAGACCCTTTTTGAAGTTTGTACTGTTTATTTTCTTTCTGAAGGCCTTACCCATTACATTTCAATGTCTTTATTCTCCCCTCTCTACTTTCAGCTTTCCTGAAGTCTCATTTGGGCACACCATTACAATTTCAATGCTTTATCTTACTGTGGTGGCCTTCAGAGGTGAAATGAATCCCCCTAGGTCACACAAACATTAAGTGGAAGAACTAGCATTTGAACCCAGAGACTTTGGCTCTAATTACCATGTTTTTCTCATTATAACACATTGCCTCCTTCTTACCATGGTCCCTTCATTGTTCAGAAAGAATATAGGAAGGTATACATTGAGAACATATACACTAGTGTGGAAATCCCTGAATCCGAGGATGGGAACAGGACAGAACATTTTGATGATGGGAGAATATTGCAGACCACCTGGCCAATTGGGAAAAATTGTTGAGTTCCTGACATAGATGATCAACCATCATAATATTGTTGTGATGGGGAGATTAAAGTATATGTTATTATTATAAAATAATAATTTATATTGACATTGAAGCCATCAGTACCTCCAGAAAAATACTGGTACTTAACATGTCGACCTCACTTTTAGGGAGAAACTTCTTGTTCAGTCATTTCAGTTGTACCTGAATCTTTGTGACCCCATTTGATGTCTTCTTGAAAAAAAATGCTGGAGTGGTTTGTCATTTCTTCCTCCAGCTTATTTTACAGATGAGGAAACTGAGGCAAAACAGGATCAAGTGACTTGCCACAGAGCTAGTAAGTGTCTGGGGTTGGATTTAAACTCAGGTCTTCCTATCTCCATACATGGTACTCTATCCACTGATGCCATGGGAGAAAGAAACTTGTCATACTTAAAAGAACCCTGGAGTTTATCAAAAGTGATCTAGCCTACTCTCCTCCTGTTGCATTCTGTTCATTAGGATCATTCATATATATATACACACATACATACAGACACACACGCACACATATATAATTGTGTGAGGTAAATAAATTGTGAAGACTTCACAGGGAAGATATATACATACGCATACATACGTACATACATACATATATACTAAGAAATGATTAAAAATCAAGAAATAGGGAAGTGGAAAAATTCTGAGGCTCTGAGAGTCTGATGGCTCAGCCTCTGGGAAAGTTTACCCTGAAACCTTTTGTTCTTTCTTCTGGTTCTGGTTTAAAGATTTGCTCAGTAAGGATAGGGTCACTGTGACCTGCTTTCCTTTACTGTAAAAGTACTGTAGAAGAATGGAGAGGGTCTCCCCCTCCCCTTATCCTATTCTCCTTCTTTAGATTTATAGATGTCACCTCAGTTGTAACCATTAACTAAGGGAATGGGAATTGGATTTTCTGTGCCTCAATTTCCCAGTTCTTTTTCTAGCTTTCGTGCTCAGATTGTAAGCCCACCTCCCAGCCAATGGTGAGAAGGGTCAGAGGTGGCTGGGAATTCTCTTGTGTTAGGTATAATTATGGGTGCTTTGCTCCTTGTAAAGCGCCTCCCTTGCTGGATTTGTTCTAGCAGGGGATGCCCAATTCTCAAGAATTGTATAAATTTATTTCTGTTCCCATCCTGACATGGCTCCTTATTAACTTTTAGTTGGTGAGGTTCTTTCATCCCACACAGTATGAACTCTATGAGTTGCTTTTCCAACTGCATAATATAGACAGTCAGCACCCTTCATCAACTTTGTTTTTCCCTTTGTGGATGGTTAGGACAAATTCTTTAAAGTGATTTTGTATTTCGTGGAAGAAGTTCTATAATGTTCTGGGTCTTGATATACCCACCACAAAGTCATCTACAAATAGGAGTTTCTAGAGAACATCATCATCTATGAGAAATACCACAGAGCACTTAGCATAGGGTCTGGCACATAGTAGTTGATTAATAAATGTTTGGATCAGTTTGGATAAGTTTGGACTGTGTGTTGAATAGCCTTTATGACAGTGACAAACATTTTTGTAAAGTTTATATCTTCCTGTGCAATGCCTCCTCTGATGTTAATAATTGAAAGGTTGTTGAGCAAAACAATCTCTGTCATCATATCTTGCAAGCAATCTTTTTTTTTTGGCTTTGTATTTCCATTGGCTAGTCCAATGCCCTCAACTTTAGAAGCACTCAGCAAATGCTTGTTAATATCTGAGGAAACTGGGAAGACCTTTTAGAATAGATACAGAATGAAGTGAGCAGAACCGACAGAACAATTTCTACATTGCCAAAAATTAACTTGAAAGACTTTAGACCTTGGATCAACAAAATGGCAAGCCAGAGTTCCAAAGATGAGGTATGCTGCTCACCTTCTGTCAGAGTCAAGGCACTGGGAATTTATTAAGTGACTGTTATGTGACAGCACTGGAGGGACAAAAAAGGGGGGAAAACAGTCCCTGATCTCAAGGAGCTAATAATTTAATGGGGGTGAGGCAACATGTAAATAACAGTAAATAAAAGCATATAAACAAGAGATAAGCAGGGCAAATTGTAGATCATCTCAGAGGAAAGGAATTAACATTAAGTAGGACCAAGAAAAGCTTTTTGTAGGAGGTGAGATTTTAGCTGAAACTTGAAAAAAGCCAGGCAATCCAGACGGTGAGGAAATAAAGGTGATAATTGCAGGCAAAGGAGGCAACCAGTAAAAGGTGATAGACTTAAAATAGAATTTATTTATTTACGTATATGTATATTATACACACACACACGTACACACACACACACACACACACATATAGGACACAGGAAATTAAGGAATTCGATTTGTGAGACTCTGCATATTTGCTATGAGGGTTCTTTAAAAATTGTTCATTGTTGGGAGTGAGGGGGAGATGAGGGAAAAGAAAGAGTTAGCAAATGCATAAAAAAGAAAAAAATATATATTTTAAATGAAAAATAAGTATAAAATGATTTTTAAATGAATAAATGAATGAAATTATTTTGGAAAGTGTTATGGACTATTCATTACGCATTGAAACAAATAATGAATTTTTGTTCAAAAAAACTGAGCTTAATCCTAGCCTTGCCACCTACTACCCATGCAACCTTGGGTAAGTCACTAAACTTCTTTAAGGACTAAGTTTTCTTATCTGTAAAATGGGAGGGTTGGACTAGAAATGCAAATTAAAATAACTCTGAGGCTATTGGTTGTTTTAATTTGCATTTCTGTAATTATTAAAGATCTAGAGCATTTTTTTAATATGATTGTAGATAGCTTTGATTTCTTCTTCAGAAAACTGTTCATATCCTTTGACCATTTATCAATAGGGGAATGACTCATATTGTTATAAATTGGATTCACTTCTCTACATACTTGAGAAATGAAATCTTTACCAGAGAAATTTGCTGTAAAAATTTTTCCCCAGTTTCCAGCTTTCCTTCTAATCTTTGCTGCATTGATTTTGTTTGTGCAAAACCTTTTTAATTTAACATAGTCAAAATTGTCCATTTTACATCCTGTAATGTCTTCTATCTCTTGTTTGGTCATAAATTCTTACCTTATCCATAGATCTGACAAATAAAATATTCCATGATCCCTTAATTGGCTTATGTCACACTTTATGTCTAACTCGTACCCGTTTTGAGCATATATTGCTATATTGTGCAAAGTGTTGGTCTATGCCTTGTTTCTGCCTGCCCACTTTCCAGTTTCCCCAGTAACTTTTGTCAAATGGAGAGTTCTTGCCCCCAAAGCTAGGACAAAGTGCTTCTTTAGGGGATTCACTTCATCTTTTCATACAACTACTTTTAGTTATTGATGACTTTCATTGTAAACTGTAGTGTTTCATAAGAGGAAAAAAAAAATTGTAGCATGGCTAAAGTGACTCAAAGGATGACTTCCATTCTGTTGCCTGAGTTCCTGATATAGCTTAGCTCTGACATGCTGTAGCTTTCTATGTTTCTTTTTTCTGTTTTAAAAGGTTTTTAAAAATTTTCAACCAATTTTAGTATTATGTTAATTTCCTGATCCATTGGGATTTGTGGGAATAAATACTTTGCAGTCAAGAATAGGTTCCTGAAATGTAAATAGCCAAATGCACTCATTTTTCTTTCCTTTGACTGATGAATGATAATAAAATATTGAGAAATGTGGAAATTAAAGCAGAGAAAAATGTTACCATCCCCACTGTTAGTAGTTGCTGATAAAATTGCATGTATAATGTACCTATCATGAGTCAGATTATCTGCAAATGACAATTTATCCCACTAGAAACCACTTAGTTAAATTTATTTCTAATGATATGAACCTGCAAGTACACTATAAATCATGCAATACAGTTGGGCTTGACTGGCCATTGTTAATCTGGCAAACAGACAGATTCTACTTGTGACCAGAGCTGCATTGACAAAATGTTCTCTGGCATTTGTGAGTAACTGAAGTCCCTTGGGTTTAGAAGCTCCACGTTTATCCAATTTAACCAAT
>NC_050582.1:34112918-34188429 GCF_011100635.1 Trichosurus vulpecula
GGAATGTAAACTACTAAGTCCCTTGTGATTTCTCTTTCTTGTTTACCTTTTCATGCTTCTCTTGATTCTTATGTTTGAAAGTCAAATTTTCTATTAAGCTCTGGTCTTTTCACTGAGAAAGCTTGAAAGTCCTCTATTTTATTGAAAATCCATATTTTGCCTTGGAACATGATACTCAGTTTTGCTGGGTAGGTGATTCTTGGTTTTAATCCTAGCTCCATTGACCTCTGGAATATCACATTCCAAGCCCGTTGATCCCTTAATGTAGAAGCTGCTACATCTTGTGTCATCCTGATAGTGTTTCCACAATACTCAAATTGTTTCTTTCTGGCTACTTGAAGTATTTTCTCCTTGATCTGGGAGCTCTGGAATTTGGTGATAATATTCCTAGCAGTTTCCTTTTTGGGATCTTTTTCAGGAGGCGATTGGTGGATTCTTTCAATTTCTATTTTACCCTCTGGCTCTAGAATATCAGGGCAGTTCTCCTTGATAATTTCATGAAAGACGATATCTAGGCTCTTTTTTTGATCATGGCTTTCAGGTGGTTCAATAATTTTTAAATTATCTCTCCTGGATTTATTTTCCAGGTCAGTGGTTTTTCCAATGAGATATTTCACATTGTCTTCCACTTTTTCATTCCTTTGGTTTTTTTATAGTATCTCGATTTCTCATAAAGTCACTAGCTTCCACTTGCTCTAATCTAATTTTTAAGGTAGTATTTTCTTCAGTGGTCTTTTGGACCTCCTTTTCCATTTGGCTACTTCTGCCTTTCAAGGCATTTTTCTCCTCATTGGCTTTTTGGATCTCTTTTGCCATTTGAGTTAGTCTATTTTTAAGGTGTTGTTTTCTTCAGTATTTTTTGGCTCTCCTTTAGGAAGTCATTGACTTGTTTTTCATGGTTTTCTCACATCATTCACATTTCTCTTCCCAATTTTTCCTCTACTTCTTTAACTTGCTTTTCCAAATCCTCTTTGAGCTCTTCCATGGCCTGAGACCAGTTCATGGTTTTCCTGGAGGCTTTTGATGTAGGCTCTTTGACTTTGTTGACTTCTTCTGGCTGTATGTTTTGAACCTCTTTGTCACCAAAGAAAGATTCCAAAGTCTGAGTTTGAATCTGAGTCCATTTTTGCTGCCTGGCCATGTTCCCAGCCATCTACTTGACCCTTGAGTTTTTCGTCAGGGTATGACTGCTTGTAGAATGGAGAATACTTTGTTCCAAGCTTGAGGGGTTGTGTTGTTGTTTTCAGAGCTATTTCTCACATCAAGCTCTGCCACACCAGTGCTCCTCTTCCCCCAAGAACTGCCAACCAGGACTGGACTCAGATATTAAGCAGACTCTGCACTCCTGCTCTGATCCACTACTTAATTCCTTCCACCAGGTGGGCCTGGGGCCAGAAGCAACTGCAACTGTAGTTTTGTAGTTCTCTAGCTGCACCACCTCCACTGCCCCCAGTTCGGAAACTCGAACTCCTTTCCCTCTGTCCCTGCAGCTTTTCCCACTAACCTTCTCTGTAGTCTTTGGTGTTTGTGGGTTGAGATGTCTGGTAAGTGCCACAGCTCACAGATTCAGGGTACTAGGGCCTGTTCCACCAGCTCCTGGGTCTAGTTGGTCCCGGTGCAGCTTATGCTGGGCTCTGCTCTGCTGCGCTTCCAGCTCTGTGCGCAATAGACCTCACCCAGCGACCATCCAGGCTGTCCTGGGCTGGAGCCCTGCTTCCCTCTCCTATTTTGTGAGTTCTGCAGTTCTAGAATTTGTTCAGTCATTTTTCTGGGTATTTGCACGGTCCTGGGGGAGAGCCCTAGGCAAGTCCCTGCTTTCCAGCTGCCATCTTCGCTCCGCCAGAACTATGGAGTCTTAATGCTGATCAATGCGTACACTTTTCTCTTTTCTGTTGTTGTTTTTTGTTTCTTTATTTATTATAGTTTTCCCCTTTTGTTCTGATTCTTCTTTTACAACATGAATAATATGGAAATATGTTTAGTATGATCATGTGTATATCACCTATATCAGATTGCATGTCGTCTTGGGGAGGGGGAGTGGAAGGAGGGGAGAAATTTAGAACTCCAAATCTTACAAAAGTTAATGTTGAGAACTAAAAATAAATAAATTTAAAAAGAAAGAAATAGGAAAATAAAACAAATAGTTTGAGACTTACTTGTGCTCAGCCTGTAGTGGTCAGGTTATGATGTCAAGTAAAATGTACGCATCTTGAGGTCATTGATTGGTTTGTATTTGTATGCTTGATGCCTACCACATGACAGGCACTTGGTAAATATTTGATGAATTGTTTTGGATTCCGGTTGTGCCAGAGAAACAGAAGCACTCCTACAACTTTCTGGTTGTTAGTGGTTTCTCTCACACATTCCCAAAATTTCCTTGGAAGGCAGCTGAGTGGTGCAGCAGATAGAGCACTGGTCCTAGGATCAGGAAGACTTGATTTCAAAAATGGCCTCAGATATTTACTTGTTGTTTAACCCTCGGCAACTCATTTGACTTCTGTCTGCCTCAGTTTCCTCTATTGTGATGGGGGATGATAATCTCTGATTGCCTCAGTTTCTTTGTTTGTAAATTGAGGATCATAATAGCACCTACCTCCTAGAGTTGTTTTGAGGATCAAATGAGATGATATTTATAAAATGCTTAGCATTTATGTACTTAGTATGTACTTAATAAATCCTTCCTTCCTTCCTTTTCTTTATGTTTTGGCAGTGAATACAGTTTTGAATAATGAGACAGGACGTAAGATGGACTTTTTTGCCTTACATTTTTACTGTTGAAACACCTTTATAAAAAAAAAAGATCAGCCATATAACGTTCATGGTAGGAAAGGTTTTGCAGCTGGAGACAGTAAACCAAGGTCTGAATCCTGCCTCTCCCAGTGACAAGCTTTTTGACGTTGAGGTAATAGCTTTCCCACCTTGGGTCTCTATTTCCCTATTTGCAAAATGAAAAGGTTGGGATAGCTCAAGGTGGGGAACCTTGGGCCTCAAGGCTACATATGGGCCTTGAGTGCATAGGTGCTAGAGTGTGGCCTTTTGACTGAATCCAAGTTTTATAGAACCAATGCTTTTTTTAAGGTGATTTGTTCTGTGAAGTTTGGATTCAGTCAGAGGGCCACACTTGAGGACCTAGAGGACCACATGTGGCCTTGAGGCTGCAGGTTCCCCACCCCAGGCTAGCTGATCCCTATGGTTCCTTTTCCCTTGGTAGCCTGATTCTCACATTCTGTGACTATAACTTAGGACAGTGATCTCGACTTTCAGAGGTCTGAGAAATAAGGTTTTTCTATACCCTGTATGATCAAGCTAAGATAGCAAAAGGCTTTGGAACAAAAAGCAAGGTGATCTAGCAATCCCTCTGAAACAATGGTACCATTAAAAGGAGTCATGTGTTTGGAGCCATGGAATCTGGGATCAAATTTCAGTTCTGTCATTTACCCACTACCTGTGTGACCTTGGACTAGTCACTTCTGTTTCCTCAGCCTCAGTTTTCTCATCTGTAAGAGGAGAATGGTTAGAACAGAAGATTTCTAAAGTCCCTTCTGCCTCTACATCTATGATATAATATATTGTTTATTGTTCACCATGTTCAAAAATGGGAAGCGGCAATAGCCTAAATACAATTTAACCCCCAAATGGCAAATTTGAAATTAAATGCATTTAAAAGGTCACTGCTGAGTAACAATGGCTAGGTAATGAAACCATTCAGAGGAACCAGAATTCAGTCAAACTAAAACAAATCTCTGCTTGACAATTTCCTAATTTTGAGTATTAAGTTATCATTTGCTCTCTGGCATCTCAGTTGTTGAAATAGGCAGAAGAGAGAAAATTTAATCTAAATTTATTACCCCATTTGCCACGATTCTGAAAGAAATCAAGGTTTTGAGAGAAACAGCGTTCCTGGGTGACATTTTGAAAATGAGTCTGAGTTAATGGGTCAACCTTGCAAGCCAGGCAACCATTGAAGCTGTGAGGGTACCAATATGTCAGAGATCTGGGATTTTGTGGGTATGGAAACGCCCTCTATGGATGCTTCATAGAAACTCCTCTGGAACTTATGAAGTGGGTGAGGGTTAGAGTTCCTTGAGACTCAGAGAGGCCAAATGACTTCTATGTTGTCACATACTTTGAGTCCAGGTGTTCCTGACTTCAAGAAGAGCCTTCTTTCTACTGTAGCATCTCTGTGAGGGTCATTAAAACTAAATGTTAATTTGGATTGTTACATGTAGGAATGTAGGAGATTTTACTTGAAAACGACATCAGGGAGCGTACAGTCACATGCTGAGCTCGCTGTGGTGGTGAAGGATTAAGGACATGTTGTTTGGTGTCCTAGGCTTTGGTGAGAAGTACCTGTTTGCTATTTCCCTGACTATTTAAGAGAAATAGGCCCTGGGCTCCTCATAGGCACTGGAAGTTGAGCCTGGTCAGAACCATGGACAGAGCTAAGAGACTTAAAATGTGGAAGAATGGAACAGTGAATCTTTGCCTTGAATGCAGGCTAAGGGTGCTTAAATATGGGAGAAAGAGGGAAGAAAGGAAGCAAAGAAGGAGGGAGGGGGGAAGTCATTAAATGACAGGGCAAGAAACTGACCAGCCCAGCCTGTGTGTTAAAACCGGATTTGGGTAAAATTCCATGTGGCCACTGGGAGAATCTATCTCCTATTCTCTCCCCTCCCCCTATACAGCATAAATATCAGCAGACAGAATGGTAACCACAGGCTGTAAATTAGATTTTGTCCAGTGGAACATTTCTGAGTCATACATTTCCTTAGAAATCCCTAGTTCAATTTTAGAAAGAAAGTTCCCTGAGGCCTAGACATCCTGGACTGACCTAGGATATGGGGGCTGCTATCATTAACCATGCAACAAGTCCTGTAGTTTGGATCCAAATGGAGAAGAGCCTTAAAAGCCAAACTAAGAGGTTTGTATTTTATCCTGGAGGCAACAGGGGGCTGTTGAAGGCGTTTTAGCGTAGGGGTTCAGGTGAGGGGTGGACATCATTTGGTCAGACCTGTGTGTTAGGAAGACAAATTTGTCAATTGGCAGACTATGTTTCATTTGACTCTTGGTATTTGCATGGATGTTATTTTCACAGAATTGCCCAGATAGATACTGCTGCCAGATATATTAGACTCATGCCCCTGAGTTGGTCAGATGAAAAGGAGTGGAAGCAGATAAAGCAGTCTGCCAAATGCCCTTAGGAAAGCGAGGTGCCACCTGTGGTTGGGAGTGCCTACTGGGGTGTTCTGTTGCCTAGTGGGTGCCAGTTGCAGTGGTGACAGCCCTGTGATCTCTTGTGACTTATTCACACCAGGAGTGGTCTGACCCCATTTTTCACACTGCACGGGCTCTCCATCTTGTCACTGATCTCATTCAGGGCACTGGGGGCCGGGCTACTTACCGAGGCCAAAGTGGGAATCCTATCTTTATTCCTATTACGCCAAATTGTATTCCAGTAACAAATGGAACTGAGAGTGTCGTTGGTTTGCTGCAATGTATCTTTTAGGAATAAAGCTGACTGCAGCCAAGCTCGACTAGGTGCTACTTCAGCTGCATCATTCCTTATAGCACTTGGCTTTGATGAGATTTCACCAGAACTGGGAATACCAAGACTTAGGAAAAGAAGCATGAAGTGATCAGCTGACTCTTACCAAGCCAGACTGGCAAAGGGTGGGATATAAAGCTTGGGCCTTGTGATTTCCATCCTCCTTTTCACATACCCATTTTAAGATCCTCTGGAATTCTGAAGACTCCATAGATTCTTCTGACGGCCTTTTAAAAGATTCCCTTTCCTGGAATTTGTTTACTGGAAGTGAGACACCAACTAAAGAAAGTCTGTGGTGTACTGGAAAGTGTGCTGGATTGGAGTTGAAGAAAACCTGAGTGCATATCCTGCCTCTGACCTTTATTGACTGTGTGATCCTGGGCCAGTCACCTAAGCTGGTTGAGGTCTTGTGTCCCCAGCTATGAAATAGAGGTGAATGCCAGGGGCTCTTATCTTGCAGGCTTGTTGGAAGGTAGGAAGGAGCTGGTTTATTTACATAAAGCACTTTGCAAACACACTTTGTGGATGTCAGTTTTTATTGTTCTCTTTAACCTCAGCAGTCTGGCAGTCTCTTTCAAGGTTGGCAGTTCACTCCCCGTGATGCTTTTTGGTGACATGCTGCCAGTGTTGTGAATTTATATTGGGAAGCTTTGCCTCAATCCCGGGGAAGCTATTAAACAAGTGCTGATGACCAGAAAAGAGCAAGGAACATCATTTCTCTGCCTTTGCCCATGCTTCCTGCCATCCTTCAGTGTGCAGGAGTATTATTAGGGGGCATATTCTTCTCAGCTCTGATCAGAATTCAGTTTTAAAGAGGCAGTGTGGCGTGATGGGTAGAGGACCAACAAAAGACCTGTGTTCAAGTCAGGCCTCTCAGGAGCACTGGCTGAGTGACCTCTGGCAAGTCATAATCTCTCTTTGATCCATCCAATAACTCTTTAAGACTGTAAGTTGCAGGAGAATCGTCAGTCTGAAGAGGTAGAGAAAGTTCTCTACACCAATGAAATCAGAGATCCGAGGGAAAAAAGTTTACTTTTACATTTTTTTGGCAGCAAGTAAACAATGTTATTTCTTTTCAGTAGTAGCCCAATAGATCCATTTAGCCCTTTGGAAGCATTTAATGATCCTACATAGGGATATGGTCTGCAGGGCAAAGTTTAGCTGCTGGACATTAACCTTTTTGGTATATTTATCTTCCATGAATGAAAGACATTTATTGATATTTCTCCACCCTCTGGTAGCAGTTTAACATTGATAAATCCCAATCATTAACTTTGTCTCATAGCCGTATATGCTGCTTTTGCTACACTCATGATGGATTTCTTGCTAACTCTTTTTTGCCTGTAACAGGTGGACTGCCATATGAACTTTCTTTCTCCATTTCAATGCTTTTAAACCATGTTTTTAATAAAACAGCCCGCTTAGGTTAAAATCCAACCAAGAAAATCCAGATTCTTCAGTTAGGTGCTGTCCTGCCCATCAGGGATCCTGGGATCTGGTCCTGGCCCATGAGCTAAGCATCTGGATGCCATTTCCCAAAGTGCTTCTTTCCTCTGAGCGTAGGTCACTTCATGATAAGGGGGCAGAAGTTGAAAGCTAAGGTACTGTTCAGAGTTGAGAGTTCCCACAATGTTCACTATTTCTTTGATCGCGATGACTGTCTATTGCAGTCCTGATGAAAGGGCTTGAGAAATCCTAAAGTAATATTTCAGCATGAGTTGTTATTATTGCTAATTTTTGCCATCAGGCTCTCTTATACTCATGCCTTTGTTTCCCTTTGCTCCTACCCCAGACTGCTGTGTTTCCTGTGTTCTTCTGTTTGTAGTCTGTCTCCACTGCTTGCCATCAGCTACCACTTCTACTATCAGTCAGATTTCATCTGGCAGCCCTATTCTGCCTTCTGATCAACAGAGAGCCGGCAATTTGTCTCATGGAACATAACATAATTGTGTGTAAAATCAAAGTAAAGTGGCTCTGAGTGAGAACCTGCAGCACTTTCCAATATTGAAAGTACAATAGCTTTAGTATATGCAGTATTTTGCTTCTATCTTGGTTCTTGGTTTTGTCCTATAGAGCTTGGATTGCTAAATATATGAGTTGTTACTATAATTGTGGTGAGCTGTATTTTACTCGATTTTTTTTATATCTCCTTACTGAGTGGCTGGATATTCATCCATAAATGTATATCTAAAGTAATTACAGAGCAGTCTTTGTGAATCTTCACAATTCTTCTCAAACCAAACTTTTCCTCCATTATGCATATGCAAATATGTACATAGATGTACCAGATTTAACTTGCTGTATTCTTTAGTAAACTAACCCCCAACATATTGCTAGAAGATATTGGGGATACATAGATGTTTGTTCATTCATATTCCCAAGTGTGGTATAATCTGGGAGATTTTAGTCTAAAAGGCATATTGGTCATCAGAAGAGATAACAACATTTGCATGTCAGTGCTGTAAATCTTGGGTTGTTTTCCATTGTTGCTGTGAGTTATGTACACTGCCCTGAAGCTTCCCCCTCTTTAGAAGAATCCCAGCACAGATGAATTACTCTGGCCCTGAAAAATGGCCATGTCAATTTGGTAGAAGGCTTTAAATGCACACCCTTAATTATTTGCTGCTCTAATGCAAGTGTAATAAAGCTTTCTGTGGGGTTAAAGGCTAATTCCCTGCTACCATCTAGTTAATTCCTTAAAGGATCTCTAGGCTGCTTTTGAAAGAAGCAGAAAACAATAGCTCAACAGTTAAACACTGCTGAATTGGAACTCTATTAATCAAAGAGCAGGCCAAGAAGGTGTAGCCGAAACTCAAAGGCTGCCATTCAGTCCTGATTAACCATTTGCTTCTTCTCTGACTGACCATATGTCCTGGAGAGCTCAACATTTTATTTCCTTCTCATCCTCCCTGACCCCTGTGGCCTCCTTCCAGGGCAAATGTCTGTGAAGTAGATCCAGCGCAGCCTTCACCACAATGGGAAACTCTTCAGTGCCAGTAGGCGCACAGTACATTTGTATCTATCTAGTATTGACTTTAGTAGATTGAAGCCAATATTCACAAATTTGCTAGTGCTTGAAAGGAGAATTGCTGCAAAGTTCCAACTATCTGGTATAATCTACTCTATTCCACCTAGTTATCAGTCATCTCTTTCACATCTCATCTAGAGTATTGTAGTCAGGATTTTGGTTAGTGGTGCTCCTAATGCAGAAGTCTCAGGTATTGCCCCCTTTAAAAATGTAAACAAATAATAGTAACTAGCATTCATGTAGTAATAACTATGTGCTAGACACTGTGCAGAGTGCTTTTCAGTTATTTTGTCATTTGCTCCTCACAACAACCTTGGGAGACAGGTGCTATTATTATCCTTATTTTACATATGAGGAAACTGAGGCAAACAGACTTTTCCCCCTCTTACTCTAACAACCATTTCATTTCCTGATGATTAAAACAGGCCATTCAGAGGGGCGGAGCCAAGATGGTGCCTGGAAAGCAGGGACTTGCCTAGGGCTCTCCTCCAGGACCCTCCAAACACTGATAAAAAATGGCTCTGAACAAATTCTAGAACTGCAGAACCCATAAAAGAGCAGAGGGAAGCAGGGTTCCAGCCCAGGACAGCCTGGATGGTGGCTGGGTAAGGTCTATCACGCACAGAGCTGGGAGCGGAGTGGAGCAGAGCCCAGCCTGGGCTGCACCCGGAACAACCAGACCTGGAGCCGGGTGGAACAGACCCTAGCACCCTGAATATATGAGCTGTGGCAGTTACCAGACATCTCAACCCACAAACACAAAAGGGAACAGAAAAGGTTAGTGGGAAAAGTGGCTGGGACAGAGTGAAAGGAGTTCGAGGTTTGGCCACTGCCCCAGGAGCAGCGGAGGTGGTGCAACTACAGAACTACAGCTGCAGTTGCTTCTGGCCCCAGGCCCACCTGGTGGGAGGAATTAAGTGGCAGATCAGAGCAGGAGTACACAGTCTGCTTAAGATCTGAGTCAGGTCCAGGTTGGCGGTTCTTGGGGGAGGAGAAGCGCTGGTGTGGCAGGGTTTCCTGTGAGAAATAGCTCTGAAAACAACAACACATCCCCTAAAACTTGGAACAAAGTATTCTCCAGTGTACAAGCAGTCATACCCCAATGAAAAACTCAAGGGGCAAGTAGTTAGCTGGGAACATGGCCAGGAAGCAAAAATGGACTCAGATTCAGACTCAGACTTTGGATTCTTTCTTTGGTGACAAAGAAGACCAAAACATACAGCCAGAAGAAGTCAACAAAGTCAAAGAGCCTACATCAAAAGCCTCCAAGAAAAATATGAAGTCATCTCAAACCATGGAAGAGCTCAAAATGATTTGGAAAAGCAAGTTAGGGAAGTAGAGGAAAAATTGGGAAGAGAAATGAGAAGGATGCAAGAAAACCATGAAAAACAAGTCAATGACTTGCTAAAGAGACCCACAAAATGCTGAAGAAAACAAAACCTTAAAAATAGACTAACTCAAACGGCAAAAGAGCTCCAAAAAGCAATGAGGAGAAGAATGTCTTGAAAGGCAGAATTAGCCAAATGGAAAAGGAGGTCCAAAAGACCACTGAAGAAAATACTACCTTAAAAATTAGATTGGAGCAAATGGAAGCTAGTGACTTTATGAGAAATCAAGATATTATAAAACAGAACCAAAGGAATGAAGAAATGGAAGACAATGTGAAATATCTCATTGGAAAAACCACTCATCTGGAAAATAGATCCAGGAGAGATAATTTAAAAATTATTGTTCTACCTGAAAGCCATGATCAAAAAAATGCCTAGATATCATCTTTCAAGAAATTATCAGGGAGAACTGCCCTGATATTCTAGAGCCAGAGGGTAAAATAGAAATTAAAAGAATCCACTGATCGCCTCCTGAAAAAGATCCCAAAAAGAAAACTTCTAGGAATATTGTTGTCAAATTCCAGATCTCCCAGATCAAGGAGAAAATACTGCAAGTAGCCAAAAAAAAAAACACAAACAGAATAATACAAGATCTAGCAGCTCCTACATTAAGGAATCGAAGGGCTTAGAATTTGATATTCTGGAGGTCAATTGAGATAGGATTAAAACCAAGAATCACCTACCCAGCAAAACTGAGTATCATGCTCCAAGGCAAAATATGGATTTTCAATAAAATAGAGAACTTTCAAGCTTTCTCAGTGAAAAGACCAGAGCTGAATAGAAAATTTGACTTTCAAACAAAGAATCAAGAGAAGCATGAAAAGGTAAACAAGAAAGAGAAATCACAAGGGACTTACTAAAGTTGAACTGTTTTGTTTACATTCCTACATGGAAAGGTGAAGTGTATAATTCATGAGACCTTAGTATTAGAGTAGCTGAAGGGAAGATATATATATATATATATATATATATATATATATATATATATATATATATGTACATAGACAGAGGGCACAGGGTGAGTTGATTACGAAGGGATGATATCTAAAAAAAAAATCAAATTAAGGGATGAGAGAGGAATATATTGAGAGAGGGAGAAAGGGAGAGATAGAATGGGGTAAATTATCTCGCATAAAAGTGGCAAGAAAAAGCAGTTCTTTTGGGAGGGAAGAGGGGGCAGGTGAGGGGGAATGAGTGAATGTTGCACTCATTGGATTTGACCTGAGGAGGGAATAACATACACATTCAATTGGGTATCTTACCCCACAGGAAAGAAGGAGGAATGAGATAAAAAGGGGGGATGATAGAAGGGAGGGCAGATAGGGGGAGGAGGTAATCAAAAACAAACACTTTCAAAAAGGGACAGGGTCAAGGGAGAAAGTTGGATAAAGGGGGATAGGATAGGAAGGAGCAGTCTTTCCCAACATGAGTATTGTGGAAGGGTTTTGCATAATGAAACACATGTGGCCTATGCTGAATTGCTTGCCTTCTTAGGGAGGGTGGGTGGGGAGGGAAAAGGGGAGAGAACTTGGAACTCAAAGTTTTAAAAGAAGATGTTCAAAAAAAAGTTTTTGCATGCAACTAGGAAATAAGATATACAGGCAATGGGGCATAGAAATCTATCTTGCCCTACAAGAAATTAAGGGAAAAAGGGATGTGGAGGAGTGTGGTGACACAAGGGTGGGCTGACTGGGGAATGGGGCAATCAGAATATATGACATCTTGGATGGGGGAAGGGTAGAAATGGGGAAAAATTTGTAATTCAAACTCTTGTGAAACTTAATGCTGAAAACTAAAATATTAAATTAATAAATAATGATTTAAACTCAAAAAAAACAGGCCATTCATTTTTTTCTTCCATAATTTTACAATCTTGACACTAACAGGTCCTGAAAGATGAGATGATTCTTTGGGATCATCTAGTCTACCCTTTCTTTTTTATGGATAAGGCATCCAGGGACTGGTGAAGCCTGTCATTCACTTAAGTGTTGGAGGTGAGACAAGATTGTGCTTAATAACCCACAGAGAAATTAAATTTTCCCATTATTCTGGCTTCCAGTTAAGTGTTTTATTTGCAAAATATTTTTTTTTCAATTAACAAAGATTTTTTCTTATCTTCCTCCTATCTACTCCTGTTGGAAAAAATACAAACCTTTGTAATTAATATTCATACTCAGTGAACATAAATGCCTGCATTGTTCATTTCTGAAAAATATATGTCTTTTTCTGCATATTTCTCTGTAAGGTGGAAGTTAGCATACTTCATAATTAGTCCGCCAGAATCCTGGTTAGTCATTTTGTTGATAAGACTTCTTAATTCTTTTAAGGTTGTTTGACTTTGTAATGTTGTTGTTACCGTAAAAATTGTTCTCCTGGTTCTGCTCATTTCACTTTGCATCAGATCATACAGGTTTTCCAAGGTTTCTCTGAATCCGTCCCTTTCATCATGTCTTATGGCACAACAATATTTTGTTACATTCATGTATCACAATTTGTTCAGTCGTTACTGAACTGAAGAGCCTAGTTTCCAGTTCCTTAATTTTACAAAAAGAGCTGCCTTAAATATTTTTGTCCCTTTGGGTCTTTATCTTTCTTCCTTAATTTCTGTACTAAGCTTAGGCTTAGTAGTGTCATTGCTGTGTCAAAAGTTATATGGGGTTTAGCAACTTTTTGGCCATAATTCTAATTTGCCTTCCAAAATGCCTGGACCAATTTACAACTCCAATAATATCTTCGTATGTCTGTTTTCCTTGTGTCCTTCCAATGTTTGTTGTTTTCCCTTTTTCTATACTTGGCTAATGTGATGCTTGTGAGATGCTACCTCAATTGTTTTTATTTGATTCTCTGTAATTATTAGTGATTTTGAACATTTTCCATGTGACTGTTGGTAAGTTGGATTTTTTTCCTAGTAGAAAACTGCCTGTTCCCTTTCCAGTGTTCTTTACAATACTATGCATATAGAAAGTTTTAGAAAAGGTACACCTTGTAGAGAGGGGAGAGATATCATCAAGTTTTTGAAGGGCTGTCACTTGGAAAATAGATTAAGTGCTTCATACCTGTAAATACAGTGACTGAGAGGCTGAGGCTGATAGATTTCTTGAGCTTGGGAGTTCCGAGTGTAAGTGGGCTATGCTAACTGGGAGTGGCAAGCTATAGGGTAGATATAAGTTAATAGAACTTTCAAAAAGGCACATTTTGGTCTGATGTCAGGAAAACATTCCCTCAAATTAGAGTTGTCCAAAAGAGGAGTGGGATGCCCCAGGAGGGATTGAGTTTTACTGCACTGTAGGTCTTCAAACAGAGTCTGGAAACATTCAGTCCATGTGATGTCTGTGTGTTAGGTGTAACAACACAGTTATAGAGGGAATTCCTGTTCTGGCTGCTATACCAACTTTGTTCTAGTTAGACCACATGGCAGTCTGAGGTCCTTTCCACCTCTGATATTTTATGTATGTATAGTTTGGACCCAGAGTTAAAAGCAGTGTTTGTGTGTGGTTTGTAGTCATTTGTGTTCACTTTTGCTACATGAGGTTCACATTTACATACTGTTTCAAGGTTTGCAAAACATTTTACAAACATTAACCTATGCTACTATTTCTCCCCTCTTTTGTTACTGATGAAGAAACTGGGGTTAAGTGACTTGAACTAAGGTCACACAGGTAGTAGATTTTGAAACAGGTCTTCAAACAAATCTCATCTAAATTGGAAAGTGCTTGAGGACAAAGACCATGTCTAATTTTTCTTCTCTCCCCTCTGTCATGCTTAGCACATAGTAGACATTCAGTAAACATATGTAGGTGAGTTGAATCTTTAGGTCAATACCATGGACAGGGAAAGAGAAGGCCTTAGTCTCCTTGGTAGAAACATGAGTCGGCCTATTCTATGAGTCCCAGCTTCTTCATAATGAGCACCTGGTGGTTAGTCATTGATCCTATCAGCAAGGATCATTGAATGTCCTTACTAAATCTTCTTAAAACAAACAAATGACTTCATTCCCACTTATGATCTTAGCTCCTCCCTGGTTTACTTCCATGTACTTCCTACTCACCTCTGCCTTGTAGAATCCTACCTTCAAAGCACATCTCAGTTGCTGCCTCCTATAGGATAACTTCCATGATCCACCCAGTTACTTCTTAAAATTATTTTTCATATTTTTGTATATACTTATTTGTCTTTTTTATTCTTATCTAGAGATCTTAGAATGTAAGCTTCTTGAAGACATCCCTTTTTATATCTCCTTGTATCTCTAGCAACCGGTATAGTGGATTGCATTTGGAAGCAATTAAATAGTGGTAGGTGTTTTCTGTAGTGTGAGTTGCCAGTCTGGATAGTACCCTAATGCACACATTTCCTTGCTTCATTTCTTGCTGGGTTTATCAAATGAGTTAACATATTTTGAGTGCTTATTAACCTTAAAATGTTATATGAAAGCTAGTGAAAATGATGTTGATGATTTAAAGGTAAAAGTGTTGATTTTGTTAAAAATCCTCACGATATAAACAAGTCAGTAAGTATCTAGCTTATTAAATCATTGTGTTAAATTTCTTTGCAGAGATTCCTTCACACTTTGTCTCTGCCTCTGAGACCTTGTAATTTCATACCAGCTTCCTTGAACTGGATGTGTATGTATAAGATATAAAAAGGAGAAGATAAAATCAGTAAGCCAGTATATGTTTGGACTTTATGCTACATTAATTCGGTATGGATTAAGAGCAAATATGGTGAACAGAGGTATGCTGGGATGGAGAGTAGAGAGAAGACCCTCGGCTTTTTGCTCAGCTTCCTATTGAGCTTCCTGGATTTTCTATTGTTTTTGTTTTCACAAGGAAAAGTTATCCCACAGCCACAATTGGCATGGTTCTGAGGTGCTCTCCATTTAGTGAGGATTGGTTGCACAGATGTTTCCCTCATGTTCCAGTCAGGTTAAGCTTACTGTTTGGATTGCCCTGGTAGCTTGTAGCAATCAGGCAAGGAGAATCTAGTAGGCAGACCAAACCTAGCTGGTGTTTTGAATTTGTCTCCTTTCTTAAATGGAACACCATCAAGATAACGGAAAGTCATGTGAAAATCTGAACCCAACTTCATAGAAGTCTCTTGGAATCGAAGTGCCTGGCCCATCACTAAGGTATGGGCCTGCCATCTGTCGATCCCAGCTTGGTCCCAAAGCACTTGTAGCAGCCCCTAGGGAAAGTGAGTGGTACCTCCTCCGGCTCTGCCCTCCCTGGGCCCAGCCTCCCTTGCCACCATATTGTGTGGCAAATTCTGTATTTCTTAAGGTGGCCTCATTCTGCCTTTCGATAGTCTCAGTTTATAGAATGTATATAAATAAATTATATACATACGCAGACACACACATCAAGTCAATATTTACTTCTCTGTATCCTCTACCTGTCACTTCTCATTGCCCTCTAGGGACAAGCAGAATAAATCTATTCCATCATATTGCCCTTCAAGTATTTGAAGCTATATATCATTACCTCCATCCCCCTCCCACCCCTTATTTTCTTCTCTAGGCCAAACACTCAGCTCATTCAGTGGCTCTTCATGTGGAATGAACTCCAGGCACCTATTCTGGATTACTCTCTGGATGCCCTCTTCTTGACTCTTTCTGGATCATCAGTGTGTAGAAATGATCACAGTCCTCCAGATGTGGCCTGGCCAGGGTGGAGTAGAGTGCTATCGCAGCCTCTAGTTCTCCCAACTGCACTCTAAGACCACATTAGCCTACGGGAGAAGCAATGTAACTGTCCAAGGTACTCAGGACAAGTTTTTGTCCTGAAGTTTCAGTCAACAAGTATTTCTTGATTCTGCACAGAAGTATCAGCAATGCACTGGTCACACAGGGTAGTATCAAAGCTGGGATAATTGTTCCAGCTCTCCAGTGAACTTCAGGAATGGCTGATAGCTGCTTAGCTCAGAATAGAGCCCAGAGGGGATAGCTGAATGGAATTTTAATTGACCCCATAGCTGACATCCACTACTTCATCCCAGAACTTCAGCACTTTCCCCTGAGACCTTGAAAGATCTTCCATAATCCTGATGATAATTAATAAAATGTGATTCTAAAAGGAGAGAAGGTGAGCGGAACAGTATGCAGAAGGGAATTTACCTCTACAAATGCTCCCTCAGAAGAAAGTAGATGAAAAGTGATTTCCCAAGTGATGGACATGATGCTTTCTCACTCAACAGCCTCAATTAACAGAGTGACTTCCATTCCTTATTCCCATCAGCTTCTTCACTCAGTGTCTCAGTATGTTTCTGTGTCTATCTCTTCTTCCTATTTGCACTATGTCTCCCTCACCACCCCCTTCTTTTATTACTATGAGCAACTCATGCATAATTCCTTCTGGGTCTGAGAAAATCAGCCCAGAAAATTACATCTTTATTTCACTGCCTTTTGATATGGCCAAAATTCATTTTGATATATCCATCTCCAGTCCACAGCATACATTCAGAAAGACATTGCCACCCTCACAGGAGAATGGCTAAGCAGTCACCCCCATGGCATTATTTGAGGAGTCCTGAGAACATCCCTCTGCCCATTATTAAGTGTCACTGTGTCTGAATTTCTACAGTTAGAGGATCATTTCTTTAGATTAAGTGTGGGCCCCTCCAAGTTTGTCTTTCAAAATGCAAATGCCCTTAGGGTAGGTAACAGTTGAGTCACTAACAGCATAATAAGATGGAGGAGGTGAATGGTTATTTTCCTGGTTTGGAACAGCTCTAGCACTGAGTACTTAAGGGGCAGAGTCCAGACAGCCATCACTGAAAGAGATAATGTAGCTTTCAAATACAGCTTCTAAATGCCAGACTAGGACTGTGCACCAATTGAATTGTATTAATGTAACCTTTAAAGCTCAACTCATATGCCACTTGTTAGAAGAAGCATCAACTAATCCTGCTCTTGAGAAGACTCTTCCTCTGGATGCTCACAGAGGGCCTTCCTCGATGACCACATAGCTACCCTTTTTTGCCCTTACTATGTGCTATTTTATATTAGATAGGGTTTGTCTTCTTCCCCAATTAGACTGTAATCTCCATGAGGGCAGGGGCCAGACTTTGAGTAAACTTTGTATCTACCCCTGGTACTGGGTACAGAGCTCTGCATGCATTAGGTGTTTAGGAAATTAAAAAAAATGAATGAAGCATAAGAATGATAGATTTAGATCTGAAAGAGAGCTGAAAGGCCATCAAGTCTGACACCCTCATTTTTTGCAGGTGAAGGAGATTGGGGCCAGAATGAGCCTTGATGACTTCTTTAAGGGTCCACAGGCAATAAGTGATTGGCCCAAAGTTCTCTGGTTCCAGATTCAGTCATTGTTCATGCCACTATACTGTCTAATGTACCATTCTAGGATAGTGCATTCAGTGGGGGAGGGAAGGGAGAGAAGGGCTCCTTGGTGGACATTTTGTCTAAATTGAGTCCTGCTGTGTCTTTCTACCATCAATATTTTATTTTTCCTACTTCAAATTTTGGTCACATACAGTTGTCCTGGGTTGCCAATTGTGTATAATATCAGTACTGGACCGGAGAAGTGTTCTGCAAGTATGGCATTTTAATTAACTATTCATCCTCCCTATGCATAGGAAACATTTAATTTACTGTAGTTATTTTAAAGGTGACCTATGAATGGAATTTTTTTTAAAAAATTCAACTGTACAGTGACTGCCATAAATTACCCATTAGAGGTGATTCTCTGTATTTGTAATACCTGAAATTGTCTATGTGAGTGTGGTTGGTTCTTTTTTCTCCAAGACATAATGATGAGGTTTGGAGAAGAGATTATCTCAAACACAAAATTTACAAAGGATAACTGAGATAATTCTGCATCAGATCACTAATCAGCAAATTTGTCACCCAGGGTATGTAACATCAGACATACTGGGGCAAGCGGCAGAAAATGGGCCCTCAAATCAACCTTGTAATTCATGATGTGAAAATAGTATGAGAAGGAATTAAGACTAATTCAGTTTAGCAGGAGGGGAGCTAGTTACTTGAGTAGTTTCTATTCTGGTAAATGAATACATGTGTTTAATTTTTGTACCTGCTAAATTTCAGTGTGCTGGGATAAAGCCCAGGTTGGCATTCTCTAGTTGTATCTATGTTCATTATATTATAGTATGCTCCGGTCTCCATGTCCCTCTCTTCCTCCCTCCCTCCCTCAAATTTTCCCTCTCTCGGTCTGGATATGGGTTGCTAGAACAAACCTCTCAAGTTTAGATTTTCCATTAAGTCATTTTGCATATTTTTTTTTCATTCTTATTTCTTTTTTTGGGTGATTTCATTAGTGTAGGGACTTCCTTTACCACATATGGCCACTCTGTAACTGATAGTCGTAGACATCTGCTTATGAAATTGAGAGGTGGAGTGATTTGCTCAGGGCCACACAGCTAATTAGTGTCAGGAATGGGATGTGAACCTAGGTTCTCCTTACCTGAAGGCTGGCCCTTCATCCACTGTGACACCTGTTTCTCCTTCACTCTTTTCCTCCTGATAACTGGAGGGCCCAACTAATCCCTGATGGGCAATGGATGGTTGCAATTTGTTATTTTTGCAGAGCTCCAACTGTATTCTGAAATTATCAAGTAGAATGATAGCCTCCCTAGTTTTTCAGTTCCTCCTCCCTTCCTGTGAGGCTGATGACAGAACCACTCACTCATTTTGTTACATCCATTTCTATTATTGTCATACCTACCTCATAGCTACCACCAGGGCATGTGAATTTTCATGTAAATTTGCAGGATTGGTGGTGGTGGAGACATTTAATCTGTTTGTCTCTACTGGCATTTCTGCAGGTACCATGAAACCTGTTTTGCCCTTGCATGCCATTGGGGAAATGGACACATGGTAAAGTTGTGCAAATTCCTATGTCAAGTAAGTGTGTGAAGTAGGATTTGAATCCAGGACTTTTGATTCAAATTGTGATGTTCCTCCTATTCGACCATGTATAACTTTGCATTACTGGGGCCCAGGGCTTCAAGCCAGGAGACTCTGAGCTCTGTCTTTGAAGACAGAGAAGGAGAAGACAGTCTAGTGCGTCCCAGAAGTGCCTTTGCAAATTAAGAGGTTTTCTGTTATATCTAAATGGATCTGGGAACATTGCGTTGGGTCATTCAGGACCTGATACTTTGATGGAACAGTGATCACCTCCTTCCAACAGTATAGTTCAGTAATCCGTCTGTGACTACTTTTCCTGGGCCTCAGCCTGTCTCACACATTCTCCAAGCACTTCCACAATGGTTCTACCCAATGTGCTGGAGCCTTCTTTTGGGGTTTTTGGACTTGTTTTGGCTAATATTTTGCAAACTATATTCCAATATAATTGGTTTCCTTTGCAATCCTATGCATCTTATTTTATTTATTTAAAACATTATTCTGAGAAGGAGTCCATCCCCCTTCACCTTGACTTTAGTCCCACATCACCAGTTTACCTTTTAGATATTTCAATATGGATATCCCAGAGACATGTCAAACACAAGCTGCCCAAAAATGCAATCATTCTTTTTCCCCTAATGCCTCCCCTCTTTTCCAGATGTCCCTATTTCTATTGCTGGCACCAGAATCCTTCAAGTTTCACAGGTTTATAACTTCTACATCACCCACAACTCCTTATTCTCCATCATTCCATGAATCCTGTCAGTTGCCAAATATTGCTCTTTTCCGCTCTCCACCTCTTCTCTCTGTTCACAGTTCAGGCCCCTACCAGCTCTAGCCTAGATCATTACAACAGCCTCTCAGTTGGTTTCCTGGTCCCGAGCCTGTCCTCATTCTAGTCCATTGGCATAATACTGCCAAAGCGACTTTCCTTAAGTGCACATCTAACCATGCAACTCCTCTACTCAGATGACTCCAGTGTCTTCCTGTTGCCTGTAAGATAAAAATATAAAGTATTCTTTTTGGTTTCCACAAGGCTTCACCTGCTCCCTCCCTTTCTGTCTAGCCCTCTGATCTAACCAAAGTGGCCTTCTCTCTATTCCTCACACAAGACATTCCATCTCCCGTTTCTGTGACTTTGCCCTGGTGAGCCCAAATGGCTGAAGTGCCCTCTTCTCATATGTGCCTCACAGAATCCTGCTCCTCCCTTAAACCCCATCTTCTGCATCAAACTTTGCCTGATCCTCCAAGTGCTTAGTTCCTTCATCCCAAACTACCTCATATTTAAATGTGCTATATTTATACACATTATATTTATGCTGGTTATGTTTATATATTTACTTCTTGTGTCTCCAATTCTAATCGGGGTGGTTTCATTTTGTACATGTATCCCTATTGCTTGGCACATAGTGGGCACTTAAAATTTTGTAGATCAATTTTCTGCTACATGCTGTGGTCTTAAACAAGTTACTTCCCCTGTCCTGGCCTGTTCCACATCTGAACAATCTCCATTTGTGATTATTCTAAATACATTTTCTCTTGCTCAGTAACAGTGACACAGATATAAACCTGTTGGTCTGTTCTCTGCCTAGGTGAAGACTAAAATGAAATTTGGATTAGTCAATTTCAAAGGCCTCTTCCAGCTCGAATATTTTTGAATTCCTCTTTTACATAAAGCTGGGGGGGGGGAAGGGGGAAGGGGGGGAGAGGAGGGGGTGTGTGTTATCTGCATAGCTTGTTAACATTCTGATCCAAAAGAATGTTCATTATTTTAAAATGAACACAGATAGACAAACAATCTAGCACCCAGTCTCACAATAAGAGAAACATCATTTAGACAAAATAAATCACTGTTATGGGCCTCTTCTAAATAGCCAAAGGTTGCAGAACGAATAAACAACTCTCATTCCAGGTCCTCCATTTCTCTTGAGGCTCTGCCAAGTGTGAGGGTCAGTGACAGCATCTCTGCTCTCTTCTTACCTTTGTTTCTGAGGCCTTCATGCATAGCTATTTTTCAAGGCAGGAAACCTCTCGCTCCCAACACATCTGCCTCTGGGGGTTGTCCCAGGAAAGCTCTCTCTTGCTCAGTAGCAGTGACAAAGAGTCAAGCATTTTAGACTGTCCCAAATCTGAAGCCAAGCAGGGACGAGCCTTTGGAAGGAAAATGTTTATAGAGCCAGAGCAGGTCAGACTGGGAAGCAAAAGCCTTATTTTTACAGAGGAATTGCTGCTATATATCTTGCTTCCTTGTCAGGAAAAACTGAATTATCTAAAGCACAAATTTAATTAAAGCCCAACTTAAGTGCTAATTCCTCCAGGAAATGTTTCTCAGTCCCCCTACTTGGTAATGAACTTGGACCTCATCGGACACTTTGTTTTGTACTTCTTTAATGCACATATGACATATTATTTCCTATCAAGGTTATCATGTTGTCCTTTTAAACTTTAACCTTCATGAGGGCTGTATCTTTTTATCTAAACTTTGTATCTCCTCCAGTGAGTAGCACAGTGCTTGGCACACAATAAACCACTTGGATTGAAAGCTTCCCAAACCCTGTCTCCAGACCACCCTAGGAAGTAAGGATTGTTCCTAGAGGTATTATGATCCCCATTTTACAGATAAGGAAACTGAGGCACAGAATGGTTAAGTGACTTAGCCTGTGGTCACATAGTTATTTACCGTCAGAGATGAAATTTGAATGCAAGTCTTTTGACTGAAAGAATAATGCTATTTGTGGATGGGAAGGGATATAAAATGTAAGAAGACTGGAAATGTAGGTAGAGGGGACGGTTATAAAAGGCTTTGGATGCCAAGGAGAGGATTTTAAATTTGATCCTGGAGGTGATAGGGAGTTAGTGAAGTTTATTGAGTTGGGGAGTGAGGGTGACATAGTCAGGCTTTTATTTTAGGAAGATCTGAAAGCTGAGTAGAGGACAGCCTGGAATGGGGAGAAACTTGAAGCAGGAAGACCAATCATGAGGCTATTGCAGTAATCCAGGGTTGAGGAGATGAGGACCTGGACCATGGTGGTGGCAGTGTCACAGGTGTCACGTAAAACCAAATAAAATAATTTTTAAAGAATTATACACTGGTACTTAATAACTCCAGGGGAGGCCAGTAGGATTTAAAAGGTCACCATATGGAAAATAATCTTCCACTAGTCCACTGAGGGAAAAATGAATAATAGTTTCCACATGCCTGCTGCTTTATGGTTACCAGGCACTTTCAAATCTATTATCTCTGATGATCCCTGGTCAGGTATGTGTTCCTTTCCTCATTTTCAGATAAAGAAACTGAGGTGAATTTGATTTAGCCAGTGGTGAATTTATTAGAAGAGTAAGAGGTGCCAATGTCGACATTGGTGAGTGTGAATTGACTTTGCCGGTGCACACAGCTAATAAGTTTCAGAACCAGAACTGGAATCCAGGCCATAAGGCAAATAAACAGTGGAGCTGACAGTTACATGCCTCTTTTCAACTTCTCTTCCATCTTTTTACTTCTTTTGTTTTTTGTGGGGTTTTTGGTCTGGCCCTATCATTCATTCATCGGCGTAAGATGTTTTTATGTAAACACTCCCTGAAGCTACGTGCATGAGGAGATGCAGGGCAACAAGACCGCCTGTACATTATAATTTCAGGAAGAGCTGTCCAGGGTACTGAGAGCTTAAGTGCTCATGTTATACAGCCAAAATGTGTTGAAGGTGAGACTTGAGCCCAAGTTTCCTTGACTCCAAGGCTTGCCTTCTTTACGTGATGCCTCACTGCCATTTATTCCACCTTAGACTTCTCAAAATACATCGAACTTCCTTTAATGAAAATTCCCCTGGCAACCCTCCATGGATGTTGCTTATTAAAAATGTTCCAGAAAGAATGAGAGGGCTGAAATGGTGTCCTGCATGTTCTTCCTTCCTGTTGCACACAGTGACAAGAGCCTTTGGGAGTTGACTTAAGGGGTATGTGTTATATGGAAATTGGTAGTTCTAAAATGACAGTACTTATACAATTATGTGGAGGGGGGAAGAGGTTGTGATTTAAAAAAAAAGATTAACCTACCAGAGAAAACACTAGTTATTTTCAGTGGTTCCAGCTGTTATTTGCATGGTTTTCCTCTTTCAACCTCTACCATGTTCTTGAGGACTGAATCAGGAAACAACCCAATAGGAGACTTGGAGCCTCAGTGCAAGGGTCTTTTTTGTTGTTTGTTTGTTTGTTTGTGTGTGTGTGTGTATGTCTGTGTGTGTGTTTTCCCAAGCACACTGGTTTCTTGAAAGAATAAGAGATAAAAGGAAGCTCCCTTTCTTCCAGAGAGAACACACCTGGCTTCTCCTGCTTAATTCAGGAACATTCACATCAAAATACCCTCAATAGAGTATTCAGGGGAGATGAAGATCAACAACCCCAGAGCTGGGCTTTGTCAAACATTGGCACCTCTTATTCTTCTAATAAAGCACATAGAAACACGTGTTTCAAAGCTAGAGAAACGATGAAATTGACCTTTCTGGAAAAATTTTTAATGTATATTGCCTTTACATTTCATTTACTTCCATCTTTTTTTTAAAAGGCCATAGTAAGATTTCATTGACAAATTGATGAGGAAAAGAATCAAATTTTATGTTCTAAAACCAATAAAAGAGGTAGGCTAGCATTTAAAAAATATATATACATATGGTAAACATTCCTCCTCTTTTGGCTCTGGGGAAAAATGGGGCTTTTTTCTCTATCCCTCTTTAGGGATTACTGGAACAAAGAAAATAGTAATTAACAGGGAGGTTTAAAACGGGACAGTTTGGTGTGTTCTTATTCCAATTTCTACACAGGCATGTGTATCCAATGGTGACTTAAGGCCTACCTAAATGCAACTCAGAAGGTTTTCTTCTTTTTCTCCACATTTTACTGTATGTTATGGGCCAGGCTGAGGTAGGCAGCAGGCATAGAGTATAGGCAAAGCCTGTCTGTCGGGCAGAAGCAGACAGCTTCCTTAGGAGATAGAAGTCAAACTAGGATAACCCACATGCTCTGGGCTCACACAAACTATGTCCAATCCTGTGGGCCCAACCCTAGAATAATGTAATTATGACTTGTTGGTTCATTGTCCCATCTGGAGTTTTCCAGGTAACTCTGCTAAATTCAATTTAAGTATATCTTGTGTCTAGATTTCCCCGGAGGCAGAAAAGAGTATACCCAAGCTGTGGCAAAGGCATTCTATGTACAATATGGAGAGTGGGTATTTATTTCATCCACCACAGAAGTTACATAAGATGCAAACAACTCACAGGTGCCCCTTAATAAATCTAGAATCACAAAATACTTGGGTAACCAGTTAGAGGTCACTCAAAGTAACCTTTACATTGGACCAACGGTTCACAGAAATGGCATAGCTGACAGTGTCCAGGTATCTTGTTCCTAATGGCATGGCTTTAGGGTTTCAGATGGTCCTCTTTCCACTCCAGAACACATGGTACTGAAGAAAGTAGCATGCTCCTTTGGGGAGGCTGGTACCTCAGGAATTCTGTCTCTTGGCAACTGTGGAACTTGGGATAACCTATGAGGAAATATCCAATATTTTGAAAGTTCATTCTCAGGAATTCCAGTTTCTCACTTGGGCTTGAAAAGGGCATAGAAAGGTAGAAGAAGACATTCAGGAACAAAACGTGTAGGGAGGTCCCTGCCTCAGGTTCATCATGAGGTTCTACAATTTTCCATTTTTCCCTTCTTGAGGGGGAGGAACAATCCCCCTCCTCATCTGTTGCATTTAGTTTGGGAGTCCAAGGAAGAAAACATAAGTAAAAAGGGTACTAGTCTGGTTTGTAGCTTCCTTTTATGGACCGTGGGGGAAAAGGCATCTCTTCTAATACCAGTCTACTACTTTGACTCTGTTTCATTTCCTACACACTATGGATGATATGCTGATTCTGCTTGTTGCTTCTGAATCATCACCAACAATACTCTGCTATCTGCTTATACCAAATAAGCATCATCTTTTGGATGACCTACCATTTTGATTTTTCTGAGATTGTTATGTTCCATGATTTGCATCCATAGAACATCACTGGGAAAGTCATAACTTTGATTCCTCCATAGATCCGTGATCTCATCAATATGATTACCCCATACAGTGATTAAGATGGCAATCTGTCCATGTCTTCTTATCTTCTGCAACAGTTGTCTATGTCCATGTAAGTCTTTCCCAGGGTATCTACCCCCAATATGCTAGGGACGGTCTGTGGGATTTCTTTGTATATAGTGGAGCATGCCATTTGTCATTTGCATTAGGATGGAGGGGAGAAGTACCCATGCATGGAAGTTTGACAGTGAAAGGTAGGGATAAAAAGAAAAAGACAGGCATGGCCATGCTGGAGTTTCTCCTCTAGATCACATGTCTTTAAAGGTGTAGAGGTAATAGTAAAGTTCCTGCAACAGCTGGCCACATCCACATCCATTATTATTCCCAACATGAATAATGCCAAGAGGAACAAATGAAATCAGTGCAGCACCTGAGAACTTGCCAGCCAGTGATGAATGTATCACCTGCCTGACCAATATGGGGCTTTACTTTTGGAAGTCACCTTTTAGACAACCTGCCAGTGATCAGCATTTAGGCAAATTGAACCACTTTCTATCCTTTTCTCACTCTCCTGAGCTCCAGGATATAGGCACGGGAGACAGACTGTGAGTTTTTCCATTTTGGAAGGGATTTCTTCTGAAGATAGCAGGTTGGTGGCTGGAACAAGACTGAAAAAAAGGGATGTGACTCCAGCCTAAGAGGAGTTTCTACCTTGGGAGGGTCTGGATCCCATGAATGAAACTTATTCTGGGTCACATGTGCTCAATATTTCTGCTTTGAGTATGTACTTAACTAGCCTAATTAGCCCATATGTTTAAATATAACACAAAAAGTTCAATGAATAAAGCAAATAAAGAGGGGTAAAGGAAGGAACATAGCAAATGGGTGAGGGCTGCTCCAGAAACTGAGTGAACAATGTTGTTGTTCAGTCAGGTCTGACACTTCATGACCCTATTTGGGGTTTTCTTGGCCAAGATACTAGAATGCATTGCCATGTCCTTCTCCAGCTCATTTTACAGATGAGGAAACTGAGGCAAATAGGGTCAAATGACTTGCCCAGGGTCACAGAGCTAGTAAGTGTCTGAGGCTGGGTTTCAACTCAGAAAGATGAGTCTTCTTGACTCCAGGCCTGGTGTTCTTTCCACTGTAGCGCCACCTAGTTGCCCATAGAATGAATAATACTCCAAGTTAATATAAAGAAGAGAGATAGGTGGTCATGGCGGTCAAGGGACCAAAACATGGACGAGATGTTGGGTTGAGTGACTGTGACTGACTGCTGATAGAGCTACACAGAACCACTGCTATTAATTTAATTATATTTCCCTTTTGTATCAGTGAGAAGCCTTTGAACTTTCCTATTCCTTATTCCAGAGCCATATTTTCCAGCATATTTTTTGCTCTTCTCCCCTATGCCTATCTTTGCAATGAAGTTACTCAGGATTAAAGTATAAGCTGATTTAATTAGGAAGGGTTTTTTTTAGCTCTTCATAGAATTCCTCTACCTTTTCATCCTCTGTAGCAGATGGTGGCACATAAGCTTTATGGTGGCCTTTTTGCAAATGCTTATCATGAGTAGTACAATAAGATATGATCAAATGAGAGATCACCTGCCAGAGTGGGTAGAGCGATGTACTCGAAGTCAGGAAGATCTGTATTTTGTTCCTGATTCCAGCATTTCCCAGCTTATCGGCCCTGGGAATTTCACTTAACTTCTCTGAGCCTCAGTTTCCTCACCTATAAAATGGGGACAAAATCTCACAACATTGTTATGAGGATCCAATGCGATAACATAGGAAAAAGTGTTTTGCAAACCTAAGGTGATGTATAAATGTGCACCATGACGATGACATAATCCAAATAAACTCCTTGACTTGGCCCTCCAAGGAAAATGTGTGAGCCAACTTTCTATTTAATTGAAACTTCCTTTTCTCTGGGTTTTATTCCTCCCCCTCCCTCTTCCCCTCCCCTTCTTCATCTTAACCAGCATTTATATAGCCTGTTATGGAATGCAAAGTGCTACACTACACATATATTAACTTATTTTATTCTCACCATAACCCAGATGTTATTAGAGAGGCAGCTAAGCAACACAGTTGATAGAGGGCTGGGCCTAGAATGAGAGATCTAAAATGAATTCCAACCTCAGACACTAATTGTGTCACCTTGGGCAAGTCATTTCACCTTATATGCCTCAGTTTCCTCGGCTGTGAAAAGAGGATAATAACAGTATCTATCTCCCAGGGTTGTTGTGAGGATCAAATTAGCGAATATTTGAAAAGTGATTAGTACAGTTCCGGGCACATAGTAGGTACTATCTAAGTTCTGGTCATAATAATAATAAATATAATAAATAATTATTAATAGTATGCTGATTTTATTATTTAATATTATGATTATTATTATGTCCATTTTAAAGATGAGAAAACTGAGCTTGAGGGGTTAAGTGACTTGCCCACAGTAATACAACTAAGTAACTATCTGAGGCTGAATTTGAACTTAAGCCTTTGTGACTTTGAGTCCAGTACTATTTCCATTAAACCACTTAGACATCATCTATAAGAATGTCAACATCTATAGAATTCCTCCCCTAGTATTGGATGTCAGTAATTTGTCCATGTCTAAGTCACTGAATGAGGATTTGACTTATGGAGTCCTATCTGAAACATTAAAGTTTTAGATAGTCTAAGAATTGGATGTTTCTTCACCTCTGCTCCCTGTGGCTTCTCTACCAGCACTCTGCAAGCCTAACTCCAGAAGCAGAAAAGGGTCATGCAGGACAGTGGGCTAGTGCATATTTTTCATTATTTCCTGGAACGTGTTCATCAACAAGGGGCAGCCAACGGGTCGCCAACAATGTGTCAAAAAGTGGATCGAAGCTTGTTGCTGGGCTTTTCCAGCTGGGCTTAAAGACTTTCCAGAAGGGTTGAACTGGTCAGAGCTTAGCTTAGGCTCCACTAGCATCACAACGAGGCATTGGATTGAGACTTTGTGGCCAAGGGCAGTGTTAAAAAAGATGAGCTTTTTATGGAAGGAAGCAAGTCAGGCAATTCAGAGGAAGGAAGGAGCCTTTTATTAAGTGGCTCCTATATGCCAGGTACTGTGAAAAGTACACTATAAATATCATCTCATTTGATCGACATAGTGACCTAGGTGCTACTATTGTCTGTTTTACAATTGAAGAAACTGAGGTGGGCAGAGGTAGAGTGACTTGCTCAGGGTCACAGTGCTAATATAATATAAAATAATAAAATATAATATATAATATATATAATATAAAATAAATAAAATAAAATAATAAAATAAGATTTGAATTCATGTCCTCCTGCTTCTAGGACCAGTTTTCTTTCCACTCTGCCACCAAACTGGGATCACAGACAGCAGTGCACAATTTCCCAAGTGTGACAAAAGTTGTTCTATTCCTATTTGATGTTCACAACAGCTCATTGTTTGTCCAAGGACTATGCGTTGTTGTTTAGTCATTTTTCAGTCTGGTCTGACCCTTAGCGACCCCATCTGGGGCTTTCTTGGCAAAGATACTGGAGAGGTTTGCCATTTCCTTGTCTAGTTCCTTTTACAGGTGAGGAAACTGAGGCAAACAGGGTGAAATGACTTGCCCAGGGTCACACAACTAGTAAGTGTCTGTGGTCAGATTTGAACTCAGGAAGATGAGTCTTTCTGATTCCTAGTCCAGTACTCTGTCTCAATGGGTGACCCATCCAGCTGAATAATTTGATCTGAGTTATACATGCTCTTCAAACCACCCCTTTTTCCTGTACTGATTTCTAGACCAGTCTCCTTTGAATAGCTTCGGGTCTCGTTGAAGGGTCCTTGTATAATATCAAGGCTTAATGCAATGACTACAATGTCATCTGCAAACAGACATCTGTGAAGTCTCGTTGCCCACAGGTAAGCACTCTTCCATGTGATTTTGCACAAGATATCATCCATGATAGTGAAAACCATTGTTGGCAAGCAGTCCTTTTTTATACCTCATTTAATATTTGTAATCAAAGTATCACTGAAAAAAATCTGGCCCCAAAAGACAGAGCTAGTAGCAATGAATAGAAACTTTAGAGGGATAGATTTAGATTTAATATCAGGGAAATCTTCCTTCCATTTTGAGCTATCCCTGACGAGTAGTGGATCCCTTCACTAGAGATTTTCAACCAAGGTTACACTCTTGCATCTATCAGGGACTATTATATGAGCATAAGAGACACATTGGTTGAAGAAAGCTTTTAAGGTTGTGTTTTGCTTTGCAAACTTTTTTTTCAAACCTGAAAACAACAAACACATCAGAAGATTCACCTACAAAACACTATCTGCTCCTTTCTTACATTTTCTTCAAAGATGCCCTCAATATATACAAAAGCCACCCTCAGAAAGGTGTTGTAGAGATAAGAAGGTAAATGCATGAGTTGGTAATTACTGATGCCTTCCCTTTTGTTCTTTTTTTTTTCTTAATGATAAAAAGCACTTTCTTTTTTCCATTTTTTGGAAACTCTGAAAACTGTGTGGCCTCGAGCACAGATTTCTTCAGTATGCATTTGGTCAGAAAAGTCATACTTCATGACTTCATTTTCTTGAGTTACCTTGTCACTTTCTCCTTGCGCCACTGGTTAATTTCCAAGAGTGCTTGTTCTTGTGTGTGTAAGGTGTTCTAGCTATGACATGTTCTTCCCTTCCAGTAGCTAGAGGAGAGAGAAACAATGAAAGATAGTTGCAAAATACTAGGTCTCTTTGGGGATTCTTCCAATTAAACCCTGAGTTCATAAGGAAAAGGAAACACTCTACATTTTCTCACTTGGAGCAATCCCTTGATTTTTTTTTCTTTTTCTCATCCCATAAATATCTAAACATTTTATGATATAAAAAACTCTCTTTAAAAATACTGTCATTGTAGTACCATATTTCTTCAAGTGCTAACATTTTCTCTCCCCCTGAAGAGAGAGAAAGAAAAATTCAAAGGCCTCTTAGAGATAATTAACAGTACCAACAACAAAGAGAAAGTCAGTTATATCACCCAAGGTATATCTCAGCAAGAAATTTGGTAAGTGTGACATAATACCCTTAGTCTTAATGTAGCTAAACATTTTCCACATTGCTTTCTTTAAGCAACTGTTTCATTGGGTGGATAAATTTTTCTACATATTAATAATATGAGGATGCAATTAAAACAACACAATGTTACCTGTTTAAACAGTATATGGAGGATGCATATTAACTATGGCTGGGCAAAAGAACATAGACACTGACTAGAATAATTGCAAGTAAGTATTAAAGTGATATAAATCGTTCTCATAAAGAATATGTTTAGACACCAAACACTTGGACTACTTTTCAAAGATGGTAGTCAAAGATAACAATGCCAGAGTTTGGATGCATTTGTAGGAGTTCATGGAGGATGATAAAAGATCATCACCAATATTGCCTTATAAAGCAAAAATAACCAGTGAAGGTAAAACCAGTTTAAATATAGCTTGAGTAGAGAGCCAACTAAGTAAAGTCACTGTAAGGGCACTTAGGGATTAAAATGAAAGGACAACAAATAAGGAAGAAGAGAAGAGATTTTCAAAAATTTTTATGCCATCAAAGATAGTAATAGCACCCTACTTTAACTCAAATGTAACAGTCCTGGAAGTGCTTATCAAAGAGGTAGAAATGACATTGAGGAGCATAAAGAAGAGAAAAGCAGCTGGATTTGACTAAGTATACTTAAAGGAAATCTATTCTGTAGGTGACACAATTGTGATTGCTTTGAAGGGTCCATTTACAAGGTATTTGAAGAGGGAAAAGATAGCAACAGCTGGGGAAAATATCAGACTTTGTTAAAACAAAATGGCAAATGAAGGAACATCGGTACCTACCAACTTAGATATCTACTTTTCTATCTGTATACATTTTTTCTTAGTATTGGTGGCATCCTTAATGCAGGCATTAATAGAGAACAGGAAGGCTCTTGCTAGTGATTTTCCTCAATAGACTTCTTTACCATCACACAATTATCTGAAAGATATAGAGATTTGAGATCGATGTGATTATGGAAAAATATAATTGATTCAATATAGGAAAATGCCATCCTAAAGGTTTTCTTCTAACGTGTCATCTGTCCATTCATCAAAATTATTCAAGATTCCTTGCAAGGTATAATGACAAAGATAAATTTCTTTAACCAACTCTCTCTGGTCATTAATATCAGATGAGGCATCGCAGAGTACAAATTGGAGAGGGAATCTCTCTGGATGTCAAAGACCTTCAGATGCTCCTCTTGGCAAATGAAATCATGCTACTTGTGTCAAGCTTGGCAATACTGCATGGCTTCCAGAAAGAGACCTGTAATTGCTCCAAAGAGTTTGGCCTAACCATGCACATAGGAAAAACCAAGTTGATGACAAATGCATTTAGTTCACAATATGATATGCAACTAGATGGACAAACTTATAGAGCTTTGTCAGTTAATATACCTTGAACTAGCCTGCAAATGGACAATGAATTGGTCCCAGAATTACAAATGAGGAGAACAGGTTGAATTCTCTTTGGAAAATTGATTATTTCTTTTAGTGACCCCAATCTTCCCTCAGAAATAAAGGCCTATATTTTTAATACCATCATTCTACCAATGTTTCTGTGTGGCTATGAGTCATAGAACAATATAGTCTCTGAAGAATGCAAAATGAGCACTATACAGAGGGCGGTGAAGAGCTACAAGAAGGTTGCAAAATAAAACAATTGATGAGCTTCAGGGGGGAAATCATGATTGATAACGAAGATGGGGAGAGTGCAAAGAATGAGGGATACCAGAAAGCCCAAATACTCAGAAAGGAGGAAGGCCCTTGGATCAATAGGTGGACCCCTTCTAGGGAAATTATGGGAGGACATGGCAAGCAGCGACACAGAATGGATAGATGGCTAGGCCATGATCTGTTTCATAGGAAGAACCAAAAAAAAAATGAGATGACATATCCATTTCTTCAGTATGCATATGGCTGTGTGGAGTGTCTGAGTATTATTAATAATCTAAAATAAAAATTATATTTGATAAATTTAGATCTTTTTCGTCTTCTTTTATATGTCTGTGATCTGTGATTTCTTCAGGGTTGAGCCCCCAACTTTGACACACAGCCCAACTCTTCTATACATTAGTATGTGATGTTTCTGAGTCACTATAGCTTGGGCCAAACTTCTTATGAACCTCTCAGGTCCCTCCAAACTGGTCTGTCCCAGACTGGAAGGCCCTTCAACTTTATTGGGCCTTCTGGGGCTTACCCTCTGTTGGTGAAACCTTTGAGGACATAGGTCATGTTCCCTCAATCACCTCAGGATGGAGCATCAAAGGGGAGATTTAGTAGAGGGGAAACGTCAGCCATTACTAAAAACTGTGAAGAAAAAATGATCTGAATTTATGTGAAAGCAATGCACTAGAAAAGCATGTCCATTTGTAACAACAAATATATGCATGGTGCTGTGGAAAAGAAGCTAACTTTGGAGACAGAGAATGTTAAGTTTGAATCCTAACTGTGTCTTTCGCTACCTAAGTCACCTTGGGGAAGTCATTGAACCTCTGGGCTTGTGTTTCCTTGTCTGTAAAATGAGTAAATTGGATTGGATGACCTCAAAGATCCATTCCAGCTCTGAATTGATGATGTTACAATTTCTCTAAATAGCCCGTCCAGAGGAAACATTCAGAGTAATATTTTAGAAATCACGCATTCCACTTATCATAAGAAATGCAATGGTCCAAGCAAGAGCCTGAGTGAAGAGTTTCTTATCATGATTAGAAATTAAATCTCTGAATTAGAGGGAAGAGAATGACCAGTCAGGGTTGATTATAACAACGATTGTTTTATTTTCTAGGATGGATTTACAGAAGGCTTGTTTCGATCGGGTTGACTTTCATTGATAAAAATGATATCCCCTCGATCGCCAATCCATGAGAGCAGTTTTATGAATATTGATGATTAATTCTTCAATATGTTTGCTGCTAACTTGGTTTGATGTTACTTACTGAGAAAATTGCAAATGGAAAAGAATGAAATAGATGAGCTCAAATATTTCTGTTGCTCTAATTTTAGGATTCTTTGCAGTGTTCTCTTTGAGTTAGCTCTGTTAGCCTGTAGTTCATCTTAAATGATCTATGTTCATCGAATACCAAAATGGAAGCAATATAAATGCAAGTAGGGAGCTAAGACATGATCAATGGATTTCCCTGTGGACCTAATCAATTCTGGAGTCCACTACAGGGTGACCAATGAAAGAGGGAAAAGAGATTTTTTTTACTTGGCCTTTTGCCTCCCGGGTCCTTATAACCACTGTCTACACAACAGACACTGTTTATTGTCTTCATATGTAAAAATGAGACCAGAGACAAAGCTCTGTTATTTTACTAACTCCAAACCAGTCTCTGAGATACTGAAAATAGAAGGCAGTTTCTGGTGAGCTCATCCAAACTTGAGCCTACGCAGTTCCTTTTCTGCACAGAATGACTTGGCTAACATTCCAACCAAGGACCATAAACCAGCAGTGTGCATAGGCACTGAAGAAGTAGATATTTTTAGATGGATGGGATGGGTTTAAGAGAACCAAACCATCTGTCTTTTAAAAGAGGTCCTTTCTTTTTCTAATCAGAAAAAGTGATTGGGCTTTTCAGAAACATCATAACATTTTAAGATGCATGAACGGGTTAACAAGTATATATGCATATCAAGCACACAAAAAAGTTATTCGATCTTCTCCTTTTCTCCTAACATTCATCATTTTTGTGTCCTCAGGAGCGCTCACATGATATTTGCAGTCATTTATGTATAAGTGCTATATGGAACCCATGTTTTGGGGGGAGGTCATGCTCAATTTGCATACCATGTCCCAGTGCCCCATGTGAATAAAATCAATCAGAATGAGCTGATAGTGCCTGAAGTTGAAGAAGTGTGACATTTTGAGGAAGGATGAACTAATATACTCTAAAGAAAGTTGAGAAGATGCCATTCCCTGAAACTGAGGCTTCGATCACTTGGAACGAAGGGTCATTGACAATTCCCACTTGTGATTGCCTGTGCCTAAATGAGTTTGTCTTTGAGTAAGTGATAAACAGTGGAACTGCCTCTGGAGAAGCAACCTCCTGACCTCACATTTCTATACTCTCTGTTCTAAGACTTATTTATGGGTGAACTCAAGACTGAATGTCCAAGCTCATTTCTGGTAATACTTGGAGTGACTAAAAGCTCCACAGTGGTACTGAGCCAGGAGATACGTGAGGTTGTACTGGATAACGTTGGAGGTCTTTGCTAACCTGTAACTTCCATTCCTCTGTAAGTGGTTCATGATTGCAGGAGACAAACACCAAACTGCTCCTAGGTTCTCTGGAGCTATGAGGGAGTATCTCACAGTAGCCTATGTCAGTAAATCTGCTCTAAGATCCTGAATTGGATTTGTAAGTGACTTAGAAGCCCTGAAAGTAGTAGCACTGAAGTATTGTCATTCAAGACAACAGATAGTGTTGCTGGCTTTCTGTAATTAAGACTCTTTTTTGTTAACTGACAGCTAGAGTGCTTTATTGGTAAGGAAGCATCACACTGTCCAGCAAGGTACATTTTCCTAGTTTCTGAGTAGGATTGAAGCCAAAAGAAGTGAGATGCTCCTTCAAAAGGAAGTCATACATGATGCTAGTTCCAAATTATTGAAGTTGAAAAATCTTTGTTTTTTGTTAACATACAGTGACCTACAAAAATGGAAAATGGAAAATGACATACACAATGTTGAGAAAGTCATTTCCCTTCTCTGATCCTCAGTTTCTTTATCTGTAAAATGAAAGGGTAAAAATAGATGACTTCTAATTGTTTTTTAGCTCCAAATCTATGACCTTATAATTCATTAAACAATAAATTTGTTAAATTCCTGCTGTTTGTCACATCTTTCTATGATACTGTCTTATAAAATGTCATCATCCTATTAGGAATGGGTCTGTGTGTGTGCGTGTGTGTACCCTTGTGTGTTTTAATGGTAAAATACTAGGGGGTCAGTTGTCTGAAAGTGACTGACATGTAAAAACATACCTTAACATGATTGTTCTTCTAATAAAAAGTGGAAATCAGATGGTTGTACCCTGTGTTCTGCTTAGTGAAGTTTTCTTCACTATGCGGATCAGGTGAAAGATAATCACAGATTGAAATGTGCATGTTTTGCAAAGGGCAAACCTACTGGTGGCTGCCTTTTCCTCAGGAGAAGAAAAATTGAGAAGCATTTGGATGGTGTGTTGTTTCTTATTGTACATGCTCCACACTCCCCTGTTAATCCCAAAGCGATGCCACTGGAAATGTTTACTGAGATTGGTGATACAGGCAGGAGAGACACAGAGACAGAGACAAAGTGGCAGAGGCAGAAAGAAACAGACAAAGAAGGACAGACACAGAGAGACAGAGGAGAGGGAGAGAAAGAAATCACAGATTTAGAGAAGTGGCATCAGAAAGAGAATCTGGGCCTTGCAACACTTACTCTGATTCTAAGTGGACATCAGGTTCTTGCTTACTGTTATCTAATCCTTAATTGTTTAGGATCTTCCTATCCCTCTCTTTGAAGATTACTAAACAAACCATTCAGTAATTAAAGCCTAGGTGAGAATTGGAGCAAAAGGTAGCTTAGTTTGCTTTCCTAAAAGAATCAGTCTGGGAGGGGAAGACCCTGAGGGTTCCTGGCCAGAACAGAAACAATCCCTATTTACACTCACTCTAAGCCCTCAAAACCTAAACAGCAAGCAAGGGAGACTTGGACTGGGGCCTATTATTGGCTAATCAGTGAAAGCCAGAGTGATTTGGGTTTAAAGGCACAGTCAAGTACCTCCATTTGAATCAGAATGGGCAGAAGCTTAAATACTTTGGCCACTTAAGGAGAAGACTGGACTCATTGGAAAAGATCTGGACTTTGGAAAAGATTGAAGGCAAAAAATGAGATAGATAAACAGAGTCAAGGAAGCAACAAACAGGAGCTTGGATAGACTTTGGGAAAGAATGGAGGACTGAAAGGCCTAATGTGCTATGATCCATGGGGTCATAAAAAGTTGGACACAACTAAACCACCACCACCACAACAAAAATAGGCAGATATAAGACTGGGGTTCAGAAGGGAGATTCAAGCTACATAAGTAAATTTAAGAATCATTAACATAAAGTTGAAAATCAAATACACAGGAGCTAATGAGAGTATCAAGTGAAATAGTGTAGAGGGATTAGAAAAGGGCCCAGGGCAGAGCCTTGCAGGACATCCATGGTTAGCAGCCATGATCTAAATGAAGATCCAGCAAAGGAGACTGAGAAGGAGCAGTCAGATAGATGAGAGGAGAATCAAGAAAGAGCAATTTCTCAGAAGAGAACATCAAGGAGAAGAGGGCAATAAACAGTGTCAAAGGCCACATAAGATGTCAGGAAGGATGAGGACTGAGAAAAGGCCATTGGATTTTGTGACTAATACATCATTTGTCATTTTGGAAAGAGCATTTTCAAGTAGAATGATGAGGTTAGAAGCCCAACTGTAGAGAGTTAGTAAAAGAATTGATTAGTTAATTCTCTTGTTAATAAGTTAATAAGAGAGGCAGTAGAGGCACCTATTACAGATGGTTTTCTCAAAGAGTTTAGCCACAAAAGGCAGGAAAGATATGGGTCGATATGTAGCAGGAATAAAAGGACCAAATGAGGGTTTTTTTGGGGGGGGGATGAAGGAGACATGGGCTTGTTTGTGAGCTGTAGGGAAGCAGCCAGTAGATGGGGAGAGACTGAAGATAACTCAGAGAGTAGAGATGATAGCTCCAATAGCTTACTAGAAGGGGTGGGATGGAATGGGATCAATTGTGCAGGTTGAGGGGTTTAGCAAGGAGAAGTACTAAGTCATTATAAGAGTGTTAAGGCAATCAGTAACCGAATAGATCTTTCCTGCTCATTGAATAGGCTTCAGCTGGGGCTCTAGGTGGGGCCAACCAAGGGAGGTCTGATTAGATCTTCCCTCCTAAGTAGGCCCCAAACCCCTAAATACTAGGTGTGAAGCCAATGTGGGCATGAAGCCCTCAGGGCCCTAAAGGGAGTTGCTAAAACCAAAGCCAATGGTATGTGCCTAAGTTCTGGTCAATCAGATGACATTCTAGTCAATAGGAGGACTTCTAAGGATTGTATAAAAAGAGAGAACAGAGCTTGGAGAAGCAGACATGGTAGAAGCAGGAAAAGGATAAGCCCGAGAAGAAGGAGCAGTGGAAGCAGAACCAGCAGAAGCCAGAGCCAGCAAAGCTGGAGGAACAGAAGCTGAGGAGTGGAAGGAGCTGAAGCAGCAGGAGCTGAAGAAGCTGAGAAGCTGAAGGAGCAGCAGAGACTAGAGAAACTGAGGATTAGGAGGAGCGGAAACTGAGGACTGAGAGCAGCCAAGAGCCAGCTTCTGGAGTGTACAGACCAGAGAGTACTGAGCAGGCTTGGGACCCATGAGTAATCTTCTTACAGGAGGGCCCTAGCATTGGGGGAAAGCACAAGTATGGTTTGGCTTGCTGCCATAGTATTGTTTCTGTAACCTCCTGGTTACTATTGTAAGGTGGGCCTATTGGTTCTGGAAGGTTTTGCTACAATATTGAATTGGGGGTATTGGTCCTTGGGTCTGGTCCTTTGGAACTTGAATAAATGTTTTAATTCCTCTGCCTTCTACTTAGAGAATTCCTCATATCCTGTGATTCCAAACCACTCAGGCATGCTCATGATCTTCTTCAAGGTCATGAACTTTGCTTTAATGATATATCAAGACAGGGTGAGGGAGGGGATAGTGTAAGGATATATCTTGTTGGTGTGAGATAAGGAAGAGGGGAGAAGACTGTGCTCTTGGCAAACGGCCTCTGATTTTGTTCAGCAAAATATGAGATAGTGTTCTCAGATGAGGAGAGCTTTGGGAGTTTCAAAGAAGGATGAAAAGGTGCTGAAAAGCCTTTGTGGTGAATGGGATAGTGAGTTAATTAGGACAATTTAAAAAGATTGCCTAGCAGCAATGAGGACCCAGTTGAGATTGTGAAACATAAATTTGTAGTGAACCCAGTCAGGGTGGTTGTATAATTTTCTCCACTGTCTCTTGGCAGCACACATAGGAGAAAATCAGTGGATGTTGGCAGTCATCCAAGGTGGAAGCTTCACCGGGCACAATCTGTAACATGATGAGGTGGTAAGGGATTCAAGAAAAGAAAAAAGGATAGAGTTAAACTGGTTCACTAAGGGACCAAGATTGGGAAAAGAAGAGAATATGGCTAATGCGTGGGCTAACTTCTGAGAGAACTGAGGGCTTGATGGATGGAATGTCATGGTGTGGATGAATGCAGGGTTTCATATTGGAAGACAAAGCGAGAGTTAGAAAATCAATAGACAAGGGAGTATCAGAGTTCTTGACATGGGGGTGGTACATTTGTGGGTGATAATAAGATGAAGCGTATGACCATCTTTTACGCTAGTGAAGTAAGGTGGAAAAATAAATTGTGGGAAATTATTAAGTTGATATACTTGGAGTTGAGGATGTTTGGGGGGAAGGATTTATATGTATATATGTATATGTATGTGTGCGCAAGATTTAGGAAATAGGGAAAGAATGTGAGCCAAGTGCCAAATTCATTGAGGAAGGAAGGAGTATGTCCTGGAAGTCTGTAATCTACAGCCACCAATATTTTAATTGGGCAATAGATGTAGATTGTGTGAATTTCACAGAGGGAGAGATTGCTGAGTGATCAATGTGGAGAAAACTTGAAAGTGGTAAGGAGTCTTCCAACTTTGTTGCAGAGAAACGTGTATCACTTTCTTGTAGGCATGTTACCATGTAAGAGTGTTATCCACCCCACCCCCATTGTGAGCTAATAAAGTATTTATATCTAAAGGAAGAGAATAAAGGATTAAAGTTGAAAAATAAAAGTCTGTTCTTCAGGGAGAGAGAGCAATCATCAATAGAATCTATTATTATCAGCACTAATTTTCTCCAAGGTTTTGGGAAAATCTGACATCGGTGTTTGTGAATTAATTATTAAATACTTGACTAATTAAGGCTAAGTAAGACATCAATACATCGATAATCATTGGCAGAGAAATTCCCTTCCCTGAAACAAATTCCAACTTATCTATAACTTCCTATGTTCTCTTGGAGAATTGTCTGTGGCTCAGATTAAGCGATCTGCCAAAGGTAGTGCTGTTAGCGTCAGAGGCAAGAGATGGACCCAGGTCTTTCTAACACTGTATCCAGTAGTAGAGTATGTTGTGGTGGTGGTTGTTGTTCATTAGTTTTTCAATCATGTCCAATTTTTGTGACGTCATTTGGGGTTTTCTTGGCAGAGATACTGCAACGGTTTTCCATTTCCTTCTCCAGCTCACTTTATAGATGAGGAAACTGAGGCAAATAGGGTTAAGTGACTTGCTCAAGGTCACAGAGCTAATAAGAGTCTGAGGCCAAATTTGAATTCAGGAAAATGAGTCTTTCTGACTCCGGGCCCAGTATTCTATCCACTGCAGTGCCACCCAGCTAGAATATACTGCTTCTCAAGTATAGCTAGGTTACTTTGTTACTGCATCAGGGGTACCTCTTGCTTTCTTTTTGAAATTTGTCCTATCATCCTGATGTCTCTAGGAACCAGATTTCATATTCAGAACCACATAGTTTAACCTTTAAATACTTGCTTACTTGAAAAATTTAGAAAACTATTTGGTAGAAAGGTAAAATGTAGATATAAGTTCAAGTAATTGTACTCATTAACTTTTGGTGACCACACTAAGATCATAAATCCATATCTAGAACAGACCTTAAAAGCCATATAATTCAACTTTGTGATCGAGGCAGACGGAAGAGCAGTGACTAAGCCAGGATGACACAGGTAGCAAATGGCTTAAAACCAAGGATTAAAACCAAGGTCCTCTTATTCTAAACCCAAGTATAATGCTTGGTATTATAGCGCCCATTTTAATCAGCACCAAATGGTGATGGATGTCTGTGAAACCAAAGGAAAGATGGAAAATTTCATCCAAGAGTTAGGTGACAATACCACCTTCACATCTGATTAATTTCCATATATCAAAAGCATTTCATAGAATGCATTCCATTTCATTTGTTCTTTTGATGTAGTTATAATGTCAGTTCTTTCTCATAAGTTTTCCTCACTTTGGTGTTTCAAAATGCCAATATACTCACCTTACCCCTCTATCCTTATCCTCCTCACATCCTTAATTTCAAAGGAGAGCTTTAGTCTATTCTGTGTGGGGCTCTTCAATGAGAAAGTCTGCCTTTGGGCCCCTCTGTTCTCCTCTTCTGTACCTTCTATTTGGCTCTGGAGATAATCAGTTCTCAAGACACTGAGCACATCTTGACAGAAAGTTCAAACTCTAGAGGTGAATTACTTTGGGGTCTTTGTAATGCTAGACTTTTGAAAAGCTTTTTAGAGCCATATGCAATATCATGGACAAGTATTATTTACTGCAACTTGTATTTTGTATTTAGAAGCCAAAGTGGACTTTGGGAAGCAATATTTGAGGCAAAAGAATGTTCTCTGTGTATCTCAGTTGCAGAAATACACGGGCAAATCCATACACTTTTTCTAATGTGAGGGAAGGCTGGTGTTTTTAACCTATCTCCCATAGGGAAGAGCTTTGGATCTTGCATTTATCAGGGCCGTATTCAGAGCATCGATAGCAGTTTTCACTTCTCTAGAGAAACAAAATACAGGAAAACAAAACCGTCCTGCTAGTGGAAATTGCCCCACTGGGTCCCATGAATCCCATCCAAGGATTTGTACTCATATTCAAAGTAGTTGTCAGATTTCCAAGAATACCTGCTGGGACTGTTCCTGACCTAGAGTCCCATTTAGCATAGACCAAATGTTTTGAGACATTTGACATGAATCCCCAGCTATTAATCTCCATCCTCTCATTTCCCATAGTATTATTTCTGATTGCATAGAGATGAAATGTGGCCTTATTATTATAAATTTTATCCCCTGGTAGACAATAAGCCCTCTGAGGAGAGGCGCCATATATTCTTAGATAGACAGATAGATAGAGATTTTTTTTTCTTCAGAGCTTCTTGTGTATGGAAAACACACATTGAAAATTGTATTGAATTATTAAATTGATTAAGCAATTCACTTAGCGTCTCTGAGATCTTAGGGGATTGAACCCAATGACCTCTAAGGTCCTTTCTTCTCTGCGTCTATGATACATTGAAAGTGTATCTTAAGGGCCATTATGTGGAAGAACAACTGGGCTTGTTCTGCTTGGTCCCAGAAGGCCAACAAGGAGCAATGGGTAGAATTGCAAGAGAAGCAGATTCAATTGTGATCCAAAGTGGAGTAGGCTGAATCAGGAGGTAGACTTCCCCCCAGAACATTGAGGAGACATCTCCATGTCAGGTTAGACAGTTGTGCCAAATATGCCAGTACGTTCAGCAGGGGAAAATTAGTCCCAGGGTCATAGGATGTTAGATATGGTGGTAAAAGAGACCATAGTTATCATCTAGTCCAACTTGCTTTATTTACAAAAAAGAAAATTAAGAAATTCAATTTGATTCAAAAAGCACTTAATACATTTATGCTACATGCAAAGGACGGTGCTACATGGTTCTGATACAAAGACAAAAATGTAACCAACATCTACCTTCATGTAGCTTACATTCTACAGTCAAAATGTTGGCTTCCCTGAATTTACTACAGAAAATACGACATGAGTTAAACATTAGTATACCTCATATTGCCTCCATGTCTAACTGGAAAGACAGCAGAAAATCCTCCATATTAAAGTGATGGGAAGGTATTGCTACTGAAAAAGAAATGCTTTTTAAATTTCATCTTCATATATTATTGCCACTGAAGTTCCAGGCAGGATGAAATGATCATCCCCTCCCTAGACTCTCTAGGGTTTTCTTTGGTGTTATGAGTAGTCGTGCTCTTATTTCTTGAATATGAATAAAGTAACTGGATCATTATTAAAGATTTGTCTTTCTTCCACTTTTTGAAAATAGACTGTTAACCTTAAGAAATCAGAGAATAAATACCAAAATGTGTCTTGAAAAGATCTAAAGGAGAAAATACAAGAAATCTTTAAAAATAAAATTATCCGTCCTCAATCAGCATTGATTTTTCTGATTCCCACCACTCCCCCAATCTTCAATGGTTGCAATAGCCAGAGATGCCATGATTTAAAGGAAGAACAAAATTTTCTAACTTAAGTACAGAAAAATCTCACTGGGGATTTAGGTATTGGATAATGAGGAAATAGATATAATCCTATATGATGCAACAGTCTTGGGACCCTCAAATGAAAGGATTTAGAAACCTGTCTTCTCTTTCATGTAATATATAGAGAATTGGTACTTCGCTGTCTCTGTGTCAATTCTGCTTTCCCCCACTGTACTGTTTATAGTATACGTTTATTCCTAGAAATGACACTTCCATAAAGGCATACTACTGGGAGCTGTGACCAAGCCAGAAAATTGGCCTTCTGTTGCTATAACATGATTCCTATGCTCAGTAGCAACCTGCAACAATGCCTGGGGGGTGACAAAGCATACGGTTGGCTTGTCACCACATCCAAATATAGATTCAATTTTTCCCCCTGAAATTTGATTATATTCACAAATCAATCTTTCATCCATCCTCTCCTATCTCAGGATTTATGGTGTAATTATTTCTCTCTATCTGGCTAACTCAGTGGCCCAGGTCTACCCTATTCTCTTTGCACATACCAAGTGCTGTAAGGATAGATATTACTTTTTCTCTAATAGATTTGGGTTTGTTTGATCATGACAAACAAAATAAAAACTCACCAAACATTTCCCAGAGCCTATTTTATGCAGAGTACTGAGCTGGATGGGGGTGATGGGGGTGGGACCAATGCAGGACCACAAAGTGATACAAAGTTATAAAGTACATAATCCCTCTCCCCGTGAAGCTTATTAAGTATATCAAGTTGGGGTATATAACACATGCACAAATATTGGAATCACAGAGTTGATAACCATAGGCACAAAGAGAAAGCCTGTGCTGTACTATCTTCGTTGTATCTATATGTAACCACCATGAGTCATTCTGTAATGAGTCAATCAAAGTCAGTCAAAACCTTAGGGGCTCATTGAATATGCTATCCATCTTGAGAAGATACTTTCTGAAGATCTCTTCACACTCCACCACCAAAAATCTTCTCCTCCTCCTGTGTCTCTTCCCTCTCATGCCATCATTATTCTACTAATCTGGAAATCTGAAGATCCTTGTGGATTTGTCTCTTTTTCTCTCCCTATTGTATCTGTGGTCAAACTCTGTCAGGTCTGTTTCTGAAATGGTGGACATATCTGTTTCCTTCTTTTGATTCCTACTTTCCTCACCCTGGTTTGGGCAAAGGAAAGTGGCATGTCATTTCATTATCACTTTTCTAGGTACTTGGCTACTTTTGCATTTACTGAGTTCAACATCTCTCTAGTGACCTTTTCTTTTACTTTGTTGTAGTCATCATGAAATTGGTTGTCTTGGTTGTGCTTTTTTCTTTTCACATCAGTTCATGCAACTCTTCCCATATTTCTCTGAATCCTTTATGTTACTAGTGTCCTATAACATAATAATATAACACTTTATTCATATACCATAGTTCCACAGATGATGGATACGTACTTATGATTCTTTGCTTCATTGAAAATTTGGGCATATATTGGACTTTTTCTTTGACCGCAATTGATTTATGAATAATAATGGTATTATTAGATTAAAGGGGATGGGCAGTTTAGCAACTTCTTTTTTTATCCCCTTGATATTCTTGAGCTTTTGTTCTTCCTTGTGAATTTTGTTACTACATTTTTCTAGCTCTATAAAAATAATTCTCTGGTAGTTTGATTGGTATGGTGCTGAAAAGGTAAATTGAGATAGAATTGTCACTTTTATCTTATTGGCTCAGCCTACTCATGAACAGTTAACATTTCTCCAATAGTTTAGATCTGTCTTTGCATGAAAAGTGTTTTGTACTTACATTCATATGATCTCTGGGTTTGTCTTGGCAGGTAGACTCCCAAGTATTTTATATTGTCTGCAGTTATTTTAAATGGAGTTTCTTTTTCTATGTCTTTCTTCTAAACATTGTTGATAATATATAGAAATGTTGCTGATGTATGTGGGCTTTTCATATCTTGCAACTTTGCTGAAGTTGTTAATTGTTTCAAGTGGTTTTTTAGTTGATTCTCTAGGGTTCTCTAAGAATACCATCATATCATCTGTAAAGAGTGATAGTTTTGTTTCTTCATTGCCTGTTTTTATTTCTTTATTTTCTTTTTCTTGCCTTAGACCTAGCATTTATAATATAATATTGAATAATGGTGGTGATAATGGACATCCTTACTTCACTCTTGATCTCATTGGGAAGGCTTCAAATTTGTCCCCATTGTAGATTGTAATTGCTTTTGGTTTTAGATAAATACTATTTATCATTTTAAGAAAGGCTCCATTTATTCCTATGTTTTCTAATCTTTTAATAGGAATGGGTGTTGTGTTTTGCCAAAAGCTTTTTCTGCATCTACTGAGGTAATCATATAATTTTTGTAGTTTTGTTATTGATATGGCCAATTATGCTGATAGTTTTCCTAATATTGAGCCAACCCTGCATTCATGTTACAAATCCTAGCTGGTCATATTATATGATCTTTGTGATATATTACTATAATCTCCTTGCTAGTATCTTATTTAACATTTTTGCATCAATATCCATTAAGGAAATTGGTCTATAGTTTTCTTTATCTGCTTTTGCTCTCCCTGGCTTTGGTATCAGCACCAGATTTGTGTTGCAAAAGGACTTTGGTAGGACTCCTTTTTTGCCTATTTTTGCAAATAGCTTTTATAATATTGGGATTAATTGTTCCCTAAGCATTTGACAGAATTTGTTTGTGAACACATCTGGTCCTGGGGATTTTTCCTTTGGGAACTCATTGATGACTTGTTCTATGTCTTTTTTCAAAGATTTGGTTATATAAGTATTCTCTTTCTTTTTTTTTAATAATCTAGAAGTTTATATTTTTGTAAATATTCATGTATTTCACTTTGTCAGTTTTACTGGCTTATAAGTGAGCAAAATAACTCCTAATAATTGCTTTCATTTCATCTTTACTGGTGATACATTCCCCTTTTTGTTTTTGATACCAGCTATTTTGTTTTCTTCATTCATTTTTTTACTCAAATTAGCCAAGTGTTTATATGTATATATGTGTATATATATACACACACATATACATAAGTATATGTATATATATACACATATACACATACATAAATACACACATGTACATATATACATATACAGATATGTGTATTATGTATGTATGTATCTATTCATAAAACCGGTTCCTAGCCTTATTTATTAGCTCAATGCTTTTCTTACTTTTAGTTTTATTAATCTCTTCTTTGATTTTCAGGATTTCCAATTTGATGTTTAATTGGGGATTTCAAATTTGTTCTTTTTCTAGTTTTATTACCTCTTTTTCTATTTGGTCAATTCTGGGTTTTAAGGTGTTATTTTCTTAAGTATTTTTGTGCCTTCTTTACTAAACTGTTAATTGTCTTTTTTTTTGGTGAGGCAATGAGGATTAAGTGACTTGCCCAAGGTCACAGAGCTAGTGTCAAAACTCTGAGGCTGAATTTGAATTCAGGTCTTCCTTACTCCAGGCCTGGTGCTCTATTTACTGTGCTACCTACCTGCCCCATGTTAATTGCCTTTTTGTAATCATCTTCCTTTGCTTTCGTTACCCTGTTTTTTTCTGTACTACTTTTGTTTGATCTTGAAAATAACTTTTAGCTCTTCCAGGAATTCTTATTGGGCTTGTGTCAAATCACTTTTTTTTTCCCTTTGAGGCTTTGTTTGTAGGTGTTTTGACTTAATTGTCTTCTTATGAGTTTGTCTTAATTTTCCCTGTCACCATAGTAGCTTTTTTATGGTGAGGTCCTTTTCTGTTGTTTGATCATTTTCCCACTCTATTTCTTGATTTGGAACTTTATGTTAATGTTGTACTCTCTTCCCAGCAGGAGGTGTGGTGATGGGGTGGTATGGAGGAGAGAGACTCTGTCTCAAGCTTCAGGCTTTCTGTACTGCTGTTTTCAGAGTTAGTTCTGGTGGTTTTGAGGTTTTCAATTCTTTCTAAGTAGTGTGATATATGGAAAGGTGTGGCCACTGTTCTCTTGGTATGCACTCTGGTGCTCATCCAGGAAGGAGTCCTGATCCCTCAAGATTACAGGTGTTGCTGCTCCTCAGAGTTCCTCCTCCCCTGGGACTGGAAATAATACTGTTCTTCATTTTCCTTGATTCCTTAGGGCTGGAAATGATACTACTCCCTCAGGACTTCTACTCCTTCTTGAGTGAAAGTGCTCCTCTCTTTACATTTGAACTATGACCCAGAAGAGGGTATAGGCAATGGAATTGACAAACAACTTCAGGTCATGTGTCCAGTGCTAGCTCCTTATAATCTCTGACAAGGTGCCAGGTCCCCTTATCATCTCTGGCTTGAGAGTTCCTGAAACTCTCGCTTTTTCTGTCACCACCACCTAGTCCTGCTACTGCTGTTTCAATTTTATCAAATTTGTTGCAAAGATTTTTCCAATTTATTGTTTCCCTTTTCATTCTAATTGCATTTATTTTGCTTGTGCAGAAGTTTTTCAGTTGTAAGTAACAAAAATCATTTATTTTATCTTTTATGCTATTCTCAATCTTTTCTTAAGTAGGAATTCCTTCTTATAGTTGTGGTGAAAGTTAATTTCTTTCTTTTGTCCTTTAACTTTCTTGTTGTTACTTTTTATATTTAGGACATGTATCCATTTGGAATTTATTTGAGTATGTGGCAAATAATATTCATCTACAAACCAATTTCTGCCAGACTGCTTTTCAGTTTTCCCAGCAGTGTTTGTCAAGTAGGTTATTCTAATGCTGGTACTTGTTGTCCTTAAGTTTATCAAACACTATCCTACTATACCATGTTCCTTTGATTCTGAGTTTAGTTTACCTAATGTGTTTCATTGAACAACTTTTGTATATTTCAACATGTACCTAATTATTCTGATGATTACTGATTTTTATATAGTTTGAGATCGGTACCACTGGGCTTTTTCCTATTGTGCCCCCTTGAGATTCATTATCTTTTGTTACATCAGATGCATTTTGTTATTATTTTCTCTTGTTCTTTGAAGTAATCCTTTGGTAATTTGGCTGGCATGACACTAAATCTCTAAAATACTTTGGGTAGTCTCACTCTCTAAGTTCTTTTGAAAGAATGATTGAAATTCACCTTTTTTTTTTTACTAAAATATGGCTCTTTGATTTTGAAGACTCAGTTATGCAGAATTTTTTTTTATTTTGAGGATGAAAACTCACCTTTCCCTCCATTATATATAGTGTTTCATTTTTTCTCTTGATTTCCTGTCACACAGGTTAATCATGAGCTATTTTGATTGGTTTTCCTTAGAATTAGAAGAGTTTTTAAAAATTTTATAGTAGCTGCTGACAAATACACACACATATTTGTTGTAGTTCTGAAATGTGATTATAATATTTCTTGGTGATTTAAACTTGGAGTTTCTTTCCATTAATGTTCTATGAATTCATTTATCTATACATTGCTGTGTCCAACAGTTTTGAGCAATGTTCTATATGATTTCTTTAAGTATAACAGGCTTTCTTTTTCACCGTAATTTTCTAAAATACCTACAAATCTTAGATTATGTCTTTACCTACTATATTCATATTCACTTGTCTTGATCTGTAGAGTTTTCATCTCCTTTTCCAGTATTGTTTTTCCCCAAATTTTATTCCATTAATTTTCCTTCTGCCATTATATGTTTTTGCTTTCCAATTCTGTCATCAACTGTTACTGAAAATAGCTCTGTCTTTTGGTTTACATTCATTTGTCTCTGGTTTGACTTTCTAAACATTGAGGATGGATGAGAAAGGCAGCTGAAGGATTAAGGGAAAAAGGCAAAGAAATAAGGGCCATCCCCAATGTTCTTGAAGTTGTTCAGGGATCATTTCAGGGATCTTGCAAAAGTTGGTTTCATACCTTCACCTTCTTCAGGAGGTTTTGATTTACTTTCCTTTATTACGAGGTACTTGCCCATTCAGATGGCTCTTTTCTTCAAATGTTTATTCATTTCTGCTCCTGTCAACTTTATCAATTAATCTTATTATGTTTCTCTAGTCCCTTTGTTGAATGTATATGCTTTACCTCCAGTACTGTCCCTGCATGTGGTTTGGTGCTTTGTTCTCCCTCCTCTTGTTCTTACTGCATATTCTCTCTTTTCTCAGATCACTAGATCTGGATGATAACTGTGTTAATCAGAGAATGAGGATGACCAGTTTGGATACTGCTTTAGGGAGAGTCAAAGTTTCTATGGTTGTTGGCCTAATTCTCCATCTTCACCAATCACACTAGTTTGGGTTCCATGAGTTTCTCTCTTCTTTAAGTGGATTTCTAAGGCATTACTTTAAAGAATATTCTGAGAATATCTTCCACTTGGGTCTGTTTTTTCATGTTCTAGGCAGCTGGTGGTACAGTGGATAGAACACTGGGCCCTCAGTCAGGAAGACCCAGTTTTAAATTTTACCTTAGACACTTACTAGATATGTGACCCCATGCAAAGCATTTAGCTTCTATTTTCCTTAGTTTCTCAACTCTAAAATGAAGATGATAGTACCACATAACTCACATGGTTGTTATAAGGAAAAAATATATATCTGTAAAAATATGTAGCACAGTGCCTAGCACAGAGTAGGCACTATATAAATACTCACTTCCTTCTCTTTCCTTGCCTCTCTTCCTCTACTGTCTATTGCGAGCTATTATGTATTATGCCTATTGTCTATAGCCAGACACTAGTATAGCAGAGAAAATCTAGGACCTGCATCCAGAAAGCAAGGACCCCTCTTCTGACTCTCCATACATTGTCAGGGGCTCAAATATAATGATATTGCAGCCCCGATAGGCTCATAAGCCTAGCCTCAGCCAGTGCATAGGGCATGGGAGTTGAGTTGTAGGGTGTTGGGAAGGCTGGTGAGAAATTACCTTATGGCACATTTTTTCATTTTTAATCTTATCATTGCTGAGTTTTATGAATGTGAGGGCCTTTTCCTTGTATTGTTTGGGCTGTCAGGGTTGAGGGGGGAAGAGAGCTGCCCTCAGTTATTGCTCACTATACAATATTTACAAGATTCCCCATGTAGTATGTATGCTGACTCAATATGTCCAAATGAAACTGGCATCTCGTTGCCCTGATTACTCCAGTGATAATTATTGCAATGTATTTTCTCCTGACATTTCTTTGTTTGTGTCCATTTCTTTATATGGCTTGCCTTTGGAGTCCAAACCAGTTTGATGAGGGCCATCCTCAAGTTTCTTTATATCTCAAAGATAATATTGGAGCATATAGCTGCCCATCAGTTATCCCCCCCTCTTTCCATGTGAAGAGCCCATCTTCACCATCATCATCAGCAGCACTATCATTACTATTAGTCTTTGATGACATCCTCTATCCTTTTCGGTAATGTATTGCAGCCTGCTTCCCTTCCACCCAAGATGAGCCTTCCCATTGCCCTAACACTTTTCATTTTGATTATAATATATATAATTCAACCAGAGAATAAAAATTCTTCCCACAGTATTAGTTACAGATTTTTTTTGCTTGGAGTTTTGCCCAATAGACTATGAAATCATCTGTACTTTTTGCACTCTAAGAGGAGAGAAAGGTCCCAAAATTGTCTTCATGCCTGCTATACTTGGAACAATTGGCTTGTTTCTTGGCATCATGGGAATGTGCCTTTCACAAGTTGTGGAAGGTGCTTCATTCTCTTCCTTAGGCAATTCATTTCCAGTGTGACTACATTGTGACTCTAGGAATGTCACAGTTGAATGTAAGCTCCAGTAAGATATGAAGTTTCTTAAGGGTGAAAAATGTTTCATTACTGTCTTTGTATAAGAATGAGGCGCAGTATGTAAATCAATCACTTTACCCTATCCCACCAAAATCAATGATAAATGCCCTAATAGCTTAGTGCAGTAAGAAGAAGTCTCCGTCAACCAGTCAGTGAAACACTCCACATTAAGCAGAAAATTTCCTTGAACTCCTGTGGTTTTCAAAAGAAGAGTATTTGGATTGGCTGAAGAAAGAGTCATGTGCATTGGGTCATGAAGACCATTTCAGAATCCACCTTGCTCTAGCATATACTAAATATGTATGTTGCGATGAACAACGAACAAGGAGTCATGTGGGTGGCAGCATGAGCCATGTTAGCTTTGGCCTTGTCTGCTCCATGATCCTCTTGGTCTCCATAGGACCTTGCAAGTTTCAAAAGATCCAGAGGATTTCAGCCTTGCCATATTCCCATTGGTATCCTAACACTGTTGCCTGGGGGCCACAAAAACTGGGAATAGTGTCTGCATCAGGAACCAAGGGCAGACAGAACAAACGCTCATCTGTCTACAAAGAGCCCAGAAAATGAGCTACACCATGCCAATGGACAACTTCTTGAGCTCTGCACAAAATGGAGAAAATTACTCTTAGCAATGAGGAGATTTAAATTTCCCTTTGTCACATGTGTTCACTTTTCCTTGGGCTTTGTATGTAGCAGCATGTATTAGAGTATGCATTTGTATGTATTAATATGTATTAGAGACTCAGGGTTTTCTAGTTGAAGAGTGTGCTAAAGACATGGTGGGAGGGCAAAATGTGTTCCAGTTATATCACCTTAGTAATTACTCCCTAGTGAAAGCTACTTAAATTGCCTGACAAAATGAATCTCAGTTGGTAATCTTGATTTGGGGGGGGGTGGGGAGCAGACTAATATGAGCATGTGATCTGTAGAACTAGAAAAGATGACTCATAAATCCCTAAGGAGTACCCTTGGATATAGTAGCCACACCCACCCTTTAGCGCAAATTGGGATCAGTATCTCAGAGAATGCACTGGATTTGTAATTCCTGGTACATAGTAGGTACTGGATTGGCATTCCTGATACATAGTAGGTACTTACTTAAAGATCAAACTGAATTTAAGTGGGAAGCAGGATGAGATTTCGTGAGTTAGAAAAGGTTGCAGCAATTCTGGGCGTCCGACAACAAGAGAGCATTAATTACTTTGCCTTAAAATGTGTTCATAAGATTCTTTGTTATTTTGTTTTAATTTTCTTCAGGTGAGCCTCTTTCCTTTAAAAACACCTTGGGTGCTATCATCAAAGACCTCTTGGAGTCTGAAGCTCAAATTTTCCCATAAGGCTTTTCCCTTCTCTTCCTCCTCCCTCCCCCATTTTTATTTCTCACTATGGTTATGTCCGGTTCAAAGCTAAGTTATTAAATTCTAATCACTTGGTTGAACAAAAGCTTGCTCCATAAATCATTCCTTAATAGCCTGTCTAAAATTTTCTTTGGGGTTCTGCAGCTGTGTACCATTGCTTGTTTAGCCAGTGAGTCCAATTACTGAAATTATACAGGCGGCAGTAAATACACACCAAACGGCTTGTTTGGTTTGGGTCAGGGAGACTCATGCAGATTATTTCTGTATTTAGCCCTGGTGAGCGGCCGCTGTGTCTGATGTCCATCGTGATGCCTGCTGACATGGAATAGCGTGTTTGGGTAACTGCTATTCATTAAGCTTATACCCAGATTGATGTCTCCTAATCTGTTTCCAGGGAGAAAAAAAAAACCCTGACAATTGTTAATGTTTCAATAGGCATCATGAAGCCATTTAGATTGCTGGTTGTTTTCATTTTATGGAAAACTCCTTTTAAAGATTTTTTTAAATTGTTTAATTTTTTTATTGTGACATTAGTTACAAAGAGTTCATTGGATTTAAAGGTACAAGTGACATTAGCGATCATCTCTTAACCCACGAAACTGTTTAATTAGGTGCTCACTGATTCATTTTATACAACTGGAGACTGGGAATGAAAGCACTTTTTTAAAGCAGGTTTGTATTAAGTGATGGAAAAATGACTACTAGTGATAATCAAAGGACTTGTATTTGAATCCCAGCTCTGCCATTAACCAGCTGTGTGACCTTGACAAATTATGTAACCTCTGTGTCTCAGCTTCCTCATAAGTAAGATGCCCCTTGAAGGACTAGCAGCAGAATGAAATGAGGTAATAAACGTGAACACTCTGCCCTTTAACCACAGGGTACCTAGAGTTGGCCTCCTAGTTAGTGCAGATGACTGTCATTTGTGTAATATATCCAACTTTATATTGACAGTTTTGGATATCCCCATTTTCTTTGTTGAAAATGATATATTTCATATGTGCTAGCTGCATGCCAAAGTCTGTGTCTGCCTCAGGGTGCCCCAGCCTAACTGTTAATGAGGGTACCAGATGTTTCAGAAGCTTAGAATGCTATGGGACTGCAAAGGGAAAGGGGAAGCATGTACATGCCACATTGCAGGGCAGATACAAGAGAAAGCGAGGATTGGCAACTCCATGGGAGAAATATATTTAGGGGTGATCAGAGTTCTCAGTATTACTCCCCAAAGACCTGCTTTAGCTCCACCAATCCATCTAAAGTGATACAGATGAGAGCCATCTCCATGATATTGTGAATACATCTGTCTGTCGTGACAAGTGCCCCTCACACCCTTGTCACACCCCTACCCCAGGCCCTCTCCTTCAAACAGCAGAAAGTGTCTCAGACATTCACAATTCAGACAGACTTTATTTGGCAGATACCTCTGCCCCAACATAACAAATCTGTATAGGAAGGATAGCATGGTATTTATATTCATATTTAGTAGACCTACCCCCCTCACTTCCTCATGGAAGCGTGTCTGATCAGCAGGTCTATAGAATATGACTTTCATGGTCTTAGACACCCACTAAATCTGAGAGGCCCCAAGTCCAAATGGCTGCGGCCTTTTGCTGGTCCCAGCCAGGAAGTTGTGGCAGAGAAGCTGGCACCAATCAGTTTTGTGTGGGAGGAGAGAAGAATCTATACTAGGGAAATCTCTAAGGAAGCTGGGACTAAAGGAAGTTATATGGAAGGAGGAAGCTCTGTCAGGAAGTCTGGGCCTGAAGGAAGTTCTTTAATGGCTGTATGTGGCCAGGAAATTGTGTCAGGGAATCCAGGGTGATCAGGGGGAGGAAACTATTGGTTCTACCACATCTGTGAATGGAAGAATCAGAGGTATGGCAACTTAGACTCATATGACCAAACTGCATAAAATGATGAAAGGAACTTTGGAGGATCCAGGCTTCTGTCCAATACACACATTCCCTCTCTAGTCCAAGCTGGAAGAGACACCAGGGGTCATCTAGTTCAGTAATCGACCTAGCATTCCATCAATATCCCTGGCAAACCATTATGTAACCTCCAATGAGGGCAAGGGATGAATGAGTTCCTCTCAGAGATGATGTTCCAGGTTCCTCTTTATTACCAAGCTTTGCAAAGAAGGTGGGATGTCAAAATAGCTTCACAATAGGCCCCAACTGTTGAGTAAGGCCACTTGCTGGTGTGTGTTGACCTTTCCAGGAAGGTGGTGCAATGAACTGTGATTTCCCCCACTCTCAGTAGCCTAGAGGGAGGAATTGGGCCTAATGATGAAACCCTACTCTCTCCTGAATGCAGATTAGAGAATTGCATCCTTCTCACTGCTCACTATCCCCTCCCCCATCCCCAGGCAGACCTCATGAACTCACACCTCCGGAAGGTGTAGAGCAGGCCACCAGATGGCTGATAGCAGGGAGTCAGCCAGGCATGGGAAAATTTCAAACAAATTATTCTGCCCAAGGCTGGCTGACACATAATCTAGTAACACTGAAGAACAAACCAGCATGCTGGAGGACTGGAAATTGCAGAGCCTACAACCAGTGGTAGGAAGCTGCCACATTGGTGAGATCCACAGTGAGGTACAGCCCCCACCGATGCAAGTGAACCCATCTGCACCATCGCCCAGTGTCGGTGCTTCAAGAACTGACAGATGTTTTCTTTGTTCCTTGTCCAAGGTAGCAGGTTTCTTTCCCTTAACATTGCCCATTACTATTGGGCCATCATAGAAAATGACTAATGGGTGGGACAGTTAGGTAGTAGAGGTAATATTCTCATGCTTCTTTCTTGTCTCTTTCTTCACCGTTTACTCCTACTTCTCCCCCTATCTGTATCACAGAAAGAAGCACAGTTGTATCTGGGAAAGAGAAATGCTCTACAGGGAAGACTAGAAAAACTAAATCTGCCTAAATACAATTACCTTCTCATTTCCAAGAGAAAATCACAGGGGGAATGCCTTCTTTCCATTTAAAATGATTGGCTCCATGGGTATCAGCCCTCTCCACCGCATTCTTCAGCTACTTGAATTGAATATTTCTCTTTCAAGCAGTTTTGTCCCAGTGATAGCAGATTCCAAGCTTTGTTACTTTCTGAGCAGGAAGACCCATAGAAGAAACTAAATGGATGACCTCAGGGGAAAAAAAAAGTGCCATTCTCTCTTATTTTAGAATAAATTCCTTTACAAAAAGATTGCTACTCAAGTTCACTAAATTTCAGACCCTGCCACTTAACAGGAATTGCGGCATTGACCATTAGCATTGTTTTTAACTACTTTCCAAAGATTTTCTAAGAAGAATCAAGTATACAGAATTCTGGTAAATGTACTAAAGCAAACGACATTTCAGCTGCTGTCTCTATGGAGACCGGGTTATTGTACTGTGTGGTAGGAGTACATAGAACCAAGTGAACTTTTAAAAATATTTTTTTCATTTCCTGGGTGCACTCTCCTTAAATTATAAGTATCCACAATCAGTAGAACATATATTTTGAAATATTTCCCAGTAATAGATATCCCACTGTTCCTAGCATACCCAAGTTAAACCTCTCATCTGTACTCCCAGATAGGCTCCCCTCGAAGATCCCTCTATATTTGTCAGAGGTCCTATTCTCCTTCCAGTTTCCCAGAGGGGGAAAACTTGGAATTATCATTAATTGTTCTCTCTACTTCATCTCTTAACAGTCAATCTGTCTAAAAGCCCTCTTGTTTCTTCCTTTTAATTGGCTTGTATTTGCTCTATACTCTCACTTCTGACCTGCTACCTGATCCCCATCTCCCACGCCTGCTCTAAGGCCACATGCCCCTTGCAAGCCTTGCTACCTTCGGTATCTCCCTGCTCCAAGTCCATTCCTCCCCCCCCCCCCCTTGCTAGAAAGATCTTCAGAGAATCAAAAGTAGAAGGAACTTTAAAAATGATTGAGGTCTAACTTCCACAAAGAGATGCACTTCTACAGCATCTCTGACAGCAATACCTATCCCTTTCCTGAATATCTTCAGTGTGTCAAAGGGCAGAGATTTATGACCTCATCGCAAAGCCCCTTGGTTTCTTTTTCTACAGCTCTGATTCAGAGGCCCTCCTATTGTCTAACCAAAGAATCATGCAAGCTCACAATTAGAAGGCAACTCAGAGGTAAAGGCTTAAGTAGAGCAAAGTAAACTGGACTTCAGGCCAAGATATTGAATATGAATGGGGCCGATCTCATAGACCTGCAGCAGCAGAGTTTAGTATCTGAATAAAATAGAAAATTCAGGATAGCCAGTTGTTGTGAGTTCCTCCCTAACCTTTCCCTGTTTAACCTCCACCCACACTCTCAAGAAACTTCATTCCACTTGACCCCAGTATAAAAATTCCTAGTTATGGCTCTATTCAGATATCACTGAGCCCAATCCATGCGTAATAGCAACCCTCTCTCTAGTATTTCTAATAAGTGGTCATATGCCCTCTACTTTACAACTTCCGGTGGGTATCATTTACTTCTCAAGGCAGTGTATCACTTTTTAGTACTTCCGTAAATGGAGATTTTACTTAATCATATTAGAAAGAAAAATGTATACTCCAAAATGACAAATGCATTAACAGATACAGAAAAAAAGCTTTTGATAAAATACTATACACATTTATGCTTTAAAAAAACCTAGTAGGTATAGGCTTGGAAGAGCTACTTTTAATATGATAAAAAGTATATAAATTCAAAGCTAGGATTTTTCCCATTGGGGAAGATAATAGAAGTTCTCCAGTAAATATAGAATAAAGCAAGGGTCACTCTATTCCCAATTTTGTTTACAGCAAATCCATCTCAGAGTCCTCTTATTTATTCCTTCAAAATGGCTCTTAGATTTATTCTTTGCTCTCAGTTCTCATGTGCTACTTGGTCTCTAGCTCCTCCTACCTTCTTTACAGTCACATACCACTGGCTGGCCCAAAGTATTTAACATAAATCCAGAAACATTAGCTATACTGATGAGGCAAGAGAAAGAAATTAAAAACATACACATTGGTAATATGGAAGCAAAATTTTAGATTTTCCTTATTTTTTGATAACATGATAGTTTGCTGAGGAAATTCTAGAGAATAGATGAGGAAACTAATTGTGATAATTAGTGACATCAGTAAAAAATAACAGGGTATAAAATAAATGGACAAAAATCAAAAGGATTACTATATAATAATATGAAAACCCAAGTAGAAATAATAGTAATGGAAATCCCATTCAAAATAATTATAAAACACATAGAATATCTGAGATTCAATCTTCTAAGGCATATCCAAAACTTATATAAATATAATTGCAAACCAATCTTTAAAGAATTAAAAAATTACTTAAATAATTGGAAGGCTATCCCTGCTAATATTAGGCTGTATCAACATGATAGCAGTGATATTACTTAAGTGAATTCACAATTTTAATGCAATAGTAATGAAACTACCAAGGGAGCACTTGGAAAAGCTAGACAAAATAATAACCAAAGTCATTTAGATAAAAATTCTAGAATATCATGGGGAAAAAGAAAAAAAAGTAGGAATAAAGATAGAAAGAATATTTCTAGACTTCTAATTATATAACGAAGCTATAAGCATCAAATGACTAGGTAATTGTTTAAGAAAGGTAAATAGAAAAGTAAATCAGTGGAACAGACTAGATAAGAATCAGTCTGAAACAATTCTGCTTAAGAAAACAGTGTTTGATTATCCTAGGAACATACATTACTTGTTAGAGGACTCTGTGTTTGTCAATAAGTGATGAGAACTAACAACACAGTTTGGCGGCAATTAGATTTAAACAGTCATTTTATACAAAATGCCATAATATGCTCTAAAATGTTACATAGCCTCAACAAAAAAGTAGCATCACAAAAATATATAAGAGATTATAATCAGATGCTTTTCACAGATAAGGTTAGGCAGAAATTTCTTGAGCACACAAGCGATCTAGGTGATGACAAAATCAGTGTAGCAAAGAAAAAAGCATTCATAGGAAGAAATGTTTGCATCAAATATCTCTGGAAAGGTCTTACACGCAAGATATGTAAGGAAGTTACTGAAATAAATAAGACCAAGAATCATTCCTTAGTGGAAGAGTGGTCATGCCATGAAGAATTCTGTTAAGAAAGATTGCAGACTATTAAATGTGTGAAACATTTCTCTAAACCACTCACAACTAGGGGAATGGAAAGCAAAACAACTCGGAGGCTTCATTTCATACCAAGCATATATGCTAAAATGACAAAAAAGTTGGAACTACTCAGTGTTGGAGTGGATATGAAAAGATGGGCACACTAATATACCACTGGAGAAATTATGAATTGGGCCACGTTTTCTGGAAAGCAGTTTGTAATAGTACAAAGAAAGTAATTAGGATGTCCATATTTTTTGACTTAGAGAACCCAAGGAGGTCTGAAAAAGAAATGGATGCATGGTCATGCCTTGAAACACTTCTGTGGTAGCCAACAATTAGAAGCAAAGTAGGTACCTTTTGATTGCAGAGTAACTAATGAAATTGTACTCAAAGATTGTACTATAATGTTACTATATCATAAGGACAAAATATGAAGACTAGCGGGAAGCATAAGATTTATATGCACTTATCCAGAGTGAAGTACATAAAACCATGGCAACAACATGCACAATGACCACCATAATGTTCATAGAAAGAACAAGTGAATAGATAAACCAAAGGCTGTATAATTACAATGACTAAGCTCTGCCTCTGGAAAGATTTGAGAAAATTGCACCTTCCTAGTTCAATACAAAGGTGGGGCATGGGTGTGGGGTACTAAATATACTGTCAGACATAATTTATATGTTGATTGATGTCGTTAAATTTTTTTTTCTTTTAAAAAATATTTGTTCTAAAGGATGGCTTACTTGATGAGGATTGGGAAAACACATTCAGAAATGAAGGTCAGGTAAAAATTTCAATAAAATATTTGAAAATAAATTTTAAAATTATATTCAATTAAAAAGAAATACTTTTCAAAAACTTACGTTAAGCCTAAAACCACATTCGCTTTTTTAGTAGACCTATTTATAGTCAATCAAAACTTCTAGATAGGCCTCATGTTAATTTCTACCAAGCTATTTTTCCTCCATCCTGTACTTGTGCAATCAATTTTTTTGAATGAACTGAAGGATTTTCTGTTTCTCCTAATTAATGTAAGGAAAGGCCCCCATTTTGAAAAGGTTCTTGTAATGCCATACAATGTTTGGTACAAGGAATGTGTGCTGAATGGGCACTTAAGTGCAGCTCCTTTAACCCCCTGTGCCTCTCCATTTACAAGTTTGCTTCCTCATTAAGTCTCTCTCCAGGGTCAAAAAGGTAGTCTTGGACATGTTCTAGAACATAAATAAAATTGCCCAAACTGTCTAGTTGGCTTGCCCCCATCCCAGCCTGATGTAGGGGAAACCACTTGTAAAGTTGGGTTGTCTTCACCTTTCACATTCCTAAACTGTGCACTTCTAAGCTTGGGCATAAAGCATATTTAATGGCAGCACATGCTAATAACACTACTGAATAGGATAAATACACACATAGTCATTAAAACAAGCTGTACCAATAATTGCCACTGAAAATTTAGATATACATTTCCTCCCTGCACCAGTCAAAGAAGGAAAAAGAAAGACAAGTTGGACTCCAGGAAAGCAATGGCAGGGCAAAAATTTAGCTCTGGGCTGGATATTTTTCATCATTTGATATAGCTACTGATTCTCAGACAGCTTTTCTGGTTTTTTGATTTGGGCTTTATGTCACTTCCATTCCCAGCCTTGCTTCCACTATTCCTTGCTTTTGTCCATGGAGCTTTCCCAAGCTCCCTGCTGGGCTGGGAAAGAGAAGCATAGAGATGAGCATGGCCACAGTTCTTCCCTAGCCAAGGGCTTATGTGCCTTCTCTTTGAAAGGAATTTCTTTTGGAGTCAAAAGCCCCTTCATAAGTTCCATGGCCATTTTAGCCTGGGGCCTTCTAGCATCTCAGTGGTATTGTCTCTGGGGAAATACATTACATTTAATCTGCTTGCTTTTGGCTCAGCATTCCAGCCTGTCGATATGATTCTGAATTCTGATTCTTTCATATAATGAATCATGTACTCTGTGTCATCCACAAATTTGATAAACATTGCTTTTATAATAGTCTCCTGTTTGAGACACTGCAATGGCTCATTGTCTGTCAATCCAGTCCATACTGCTCTTTCTGGACTTAATGGTATTCCATAGCTAGCCCCACCCTACATATCCAAATTTATTTCCTATGACTCTTCAGAAATGATAATAACAAACTACTAACATTTCTATAGTTTAAAAGTTCGCAAAACATTTTCCATACATTATCACAGTTGCTCCTTTCAATAGCCCTGTGATGTAGGTATGTGGTCATTGCTCTTTCCGGGCTAGTATTTCCAGTCCTACCTCCTTCCTTGCTCATCCTTACCCCTCTTCCATCTGTATTTGATGTGAATGTTTAAGAAGAATCCCTTAAGGTGATGGGGTAGAGTCTCAGACACTTATACACACTAGAGGATCTTAGAATGGCCATATCATCACATAACCAAGCTTTATGGGAAAACTGGACAAGATACCAGTGATAATGCCAACCTCTGCCATGGGACTTCACATGCCTAGGAAAGGGGTAGAAGAGACATTAGTGAAGAGCTAGAGGCATACCTTTCCATGATCCCTAAACATTGCAAATATGGCCTTCCCAAGCCCTGGAAGCTTACCAGAAATAATATTTGCAAAGCGCTTTGCAAACTTCGAAGCATTATATAAATTCTCATGATGGTGATGATGATGAAGAAAATAATAATTAGCTGGAACTGACCGTGCCTCTACCAAATCCATATTGTCAAAAGACATCAGAGTAAGCTAGATTTATTATCTATCTTAAATGTAACATATCTCCTCCACCTAAAAATCTTAGCTGATTTTTACCTAGCACACCCTCACTCCCCACCTATGCAGCCTAGCTTTTGGTATAACTGCTTTTGATATCTAAGGTGTTGACTAGAGCTGATTTGCTTTTTTACTGGCCATGGTGCTGAAAATCTATTATGTACTCGCTGTTCCTGTCTCATACTATTGTCACCTGACATCTATAGAACACTTAGAGATTGGGAAGATCATCTCTACTGCCTTATTTGAGCCTCACAACAACCCAGCATGGTTTGTACTACAAGTGTTATTGATTCTGATTTAAAGATGAAGTTCAAATGCAGGTCCCTCCTTTCACCAAGTTCAGAGTTCTTTGCACTTCATGCTATGTGCACATTCTTTCCATCCTTGCAGTCTTACCTATCACCACAGTGATCTTCAGCTCCTTTAGCCCACCATGATTTCTGATTTTGTGTTGCACATCTATTTTATACTGTATAATTTAATACTCATGTGGTTTCCACTGGTTTCATCGATGGTAGTTTTGACTTCCTAATTAATATGTAAGCACCTTGTGGGCATAAACCATGCCTCTATTGCTTTTCTAAAAGTCCCGCACAACCCCCATTCATAGTGTCAGTCAGTAGGTACTTAGTTTGAAAATGGATTTTCTTGGGTCCCAGGGGTGGGGAACCTGTGGCCTCAAGGCCACATGTGGCCTTCTAGGTCCTCAAGTGCAGTTTAGATGCAGTCAAAGGTCTGTACTTGGGGACCTAGAGGGCCATATGTGGCCTCGAGGCTATAGGTTCCCCATCCCTGATTTACTCTTTAGCCTGTCTCTTTGGTGTCCAAAGACATTCATGTGCAAAATATATGGCAGGCCTTGAGGCTTCACAGTCAGTGTTCATAGAACACACTAACTGGCCTGCTTGGGTATTGAATCTTTGACCTTGGCCTTATTAGCCCTGTGGTCAAACAATTGAATTCATCAGTCATTGCCAGTGTTTCTATCTCCCTTGCAGTGTATACATTTTTTTACTGTCATGTTAATTGCCCAGTAGTACCTTGGATTGAACAATGTAAAGAAAAGTGGTTTTCATTTGAATGCCTAAATATTTCTTAAGCTCTTCTGAAGCAATCTTTTATCACTGAAGAAACCTAAGTGTCAGGCCTTTCCTTGTTAATTCAGATAAAGGACCTACTGTGGCTATAAGTTGGGGTACATGACAAGCCATACCCTGTAAAATCAGTGACCTAGAGCTTCTGTCCCTACAGTTTACAGACCTAAAGATTGGAGCAAAAATGAACACATTTATACCCTAAATCCACTTTCGAAGCATACACAAATGAAGAGACCTAGATTCACCTCCAGATCCAGAGGAAAAGAAATCCATGAGAGACATTGACATAAGTTATTTGATGCAAGAATTTGGCTAAAAAGCAGACAGAAGAAACTAATTATGATTAGCAGTCATCTAATACCATCTACAAAATTAAACTTGTTAAAGCTATGGTCTTTGAACTTGATAAGTGTTCATTTGAGGGAATGTCTTCAAGTCACTCTACTTTATGTTTAATATTCAGTTACATATTTATTGGTCATAGCTCAGTTTTCAATTGAATCTAGTTGGAGCATACCTGGAACCATTTATGATTACTTTTAGTCCTCTGGCATCAAAATTGACTGAAGCCTGAGCAGGGAGAGCCTCAGCCAGAGAGAGAGCCCAGCATTATTTCATGGTCTGCAAATCTACTTTCAGCCTAAAAATGGCTCAAATGTGTTTCCTGTTGACTTGTTTTCTGCTTGGTAAGGGATTAAAACCTTGCACCATGCCAGGGAAATACCCAATTTATCCAATGGTATTCTTGCCTAGCTTCAACACAAGGGTTAACATGGTTGGGTTGACATCACTGCTGCCTAAAATTCTCCAGTTTTCCTCCCCCACCCACTATGCATACACACACACACACACACACACACACACACACACACACACTTTTTTTGTTCAAATAACATTGTGCATCAGTGCATAAGTGTTGTGGCATTTTAAAAAATGTTTCCCGTAAATGCTTCTTTAGTTGCTCTCACCACGCCATATTCTCCTTGTTATCTTTTCCCTACAGATGCTCTCCGTGCGTAGTGTTCCCTTTGAAGTCAGGCAGCCAGAAATCTTCTGGGGCGAGCCTAGCAAGCAAATTGCAGTGAGTACAAGTTTGAACATCCAGGTTTGCTTACTGTGTATGTGCTCATCTCTTGGCTGTCTGGTCTCTTTGCTGCCTGGCCCCCTACGCCCAGTCTTCATCACAACTAATAAAATCCAGCTTCCATATATGTCACTACTAACTTAGAGAAACTTTGTAAAAACTCATCTTTGGAATTTATTAAGCATAGCCATGAGCAAGATTAAGAGGTTTTATTCCTCTTAGATGTGACCAGACATGGGTCCTTTCCTGAAGACACATTTAGCATTGAGATGAGCACATAGTAAGAATGCTGAAACGTGACATCACTGCCCAATGGGTTTTTCTAGAGCATTACTGTCTCTATTACTTTACTTTTCTATGTCTCAGTTCCCACATCTTTCAAATGAGGATAATACCCACCTTACATTGCAGGGTTGGTGATAGGAAAGCACTTTACAAAATTGCCAGGTACAATAGAAATAGACACTTATCATTAACAACAAACACTTATTAAGGGTTTGCTGGGTAAAGAGCCCTATGGTATATTCTAGTATTCAGGCAACATTTAGATAAGCTGCATTCTTTTCCTCAGGAAGCTAACAATACAATAGAGATAAGTAGGAGACAAATCCAAATAACTGTAATATGTAATATTATATAGTAAGCATATTAGGAAGGTGTAAAACCAAATGGATTTTCATATACAGGGGGGAAAGGTCCTTTCTGACTTAGGTGAAATAGAAGGTTTCATGTAGAATATAGCATTTGAAGTGGGCTTTAAAGAAGGAGAAGAGATTCAACAGAAAATGAAGAGGCACTCAGTAGGGAACTGTGAGCCAAAGCATGAAGGCAAGATGGGAGTGGGGAAGGGCAGAGAAAATCTAGTTTGGCAGGAACAAAGAGTATATGGAAGTGATTGGTATGAGAAAAGAGTGGAAAAACAGATTGACACCAAAGTGTCAAAGCCTTGAATGCCAGATAGACAAACTTAACTTGCTAGATAATAGAGAACCACCACTTGTTTTTTAAATCAATGAAGTAGCATAATTATATCTATGCACTAGGAAGATAGTTCTGGCTACCCTATAAAGGATAGATTAGATTGGGGCAAGTAGTAGGTGGTCTGCAACAATAGCCTAGGCAGACAGTACTGTCATATTGGTAGGGGTAGAAATGGACTAGACAGGGTGGATGTAAGACATGATGAAGAAGTATAATTGACGGGCCTGGGGAATTGCTTGGAGAAAGGGAAAAGGGAGAAAGAGTCTAATATAATCTCAAGGTTCTGAACATTGGAGATGGGGTGAATGGGGGTGCCTTTTAAAGAAATGATATAGTCAAAAAGGAAGAATGGATGGAGGGGAAGAGTTCATGAGCTCAGTTTGGGTCATGTGGAGCTCATTGTGTGACATCCTAGTGAGGGGCATTAGTATGCTGTTGATGAGGTGTCTGAGCCCTGAAGAGAGATCAGGCTTGGGGACATAGATATGGGGGCTACCTGTACAGAACTGACAGTTGAAACCATGAGTGGAAATGTGATTTCCAAGGAAACAGCTATTAAAAGACAAGAAAAGGAGACCACAGATAGACCAAGGAGGGAAAACTGGATTAACAGGCTGGGAATGGACAGAGATACCCCTGGAGGGGATAGAGGAGAGGTTAGAGAATTTAGGAAGAGAACAAGGAAAGTGTGGCATATTGGATGCCAAAGAAGTGATAGTATTGGGGAAGAAGGGATAGTCAGCAGCAGCAGAAACTTCAGAGATATCAAGGAATATAAAGATTGAAGAAAAAGGACATTAAATTCCAAAGGGTGCTCAATTTGGAATTAGAGTGGCCAAGTTCAAACCCAAGGTTACACCTACCACCTTTGTACCTTGAACAAATCACTTAATCTCCCAGAGTCACCATTCTTCACCTATAAAATGAAGGGATTGAATGAGATGACCTCTAAGATACCTTCTGGCTTTCAATCAACGATGCTATGATTCATCTTACTCATTTCAGTCCTTTGCTTTAGTCTGTCAATATCATGTTTGGATTCCAGTTCTCTTGTCTAGACTCACCTCAGCTTTGTGGTATTGACCAATAGCAGAGGGACACCGTCTTTGTCTTCGGTTTCTTCTTCTATAAAACCAGGCTAATGGTATATTTTGGCATAAGAATCAAGTGAGATAATTCAATTAAGTAATCGTTGTGTTTAGAGTACTTTATGCAAGGGCAATTTGGGGGATGATGCAAAGTTTAAATAAGACGCGTTGTATTAGAAACAATATTACACATAAGTGCAAACAACTATACTTGCTTGGCAATTATTTACATTTAAATGATTTTCACTGCATAAAGTAGCATGACATTTTTTCAGTTGTTCCCTTTAAGTCCCACTTGTCCATTTATCCTTATTTTTTTTTCTTAAGGGATCGTAGTTCCAGTGTAATTCATTCCTCTGGTTCTCTTTTTTCCACTTTGCTTTACTTCACAAATTTCTTTCTAGAGTTATTTGTATTTCTTCATGATTGTATATCCTATTGTCATTATAGTATTCCATCATATAGATGTAACACAGTTTAATCATCCCGTTGTTGGTGCTAGCAGGTTTTGAAAATTACATATAGTGCTATTAGGAAAATATTCTTTCCCCCTCATCTTTGGAGGAAAAAAGGTAAACTCTTTCATTGATAGTGGAATTGTAGACTTGTTATTTTGTCTAAGAAATCTGACAGAATAAAGTAAAAGTTGTAAAAGTTTTCATAAATTTTGACGCTACAAATCCATTATTGGGAGCATTACTCTTGACCAAAGCATTTCTACTAAACTCTGTGCTTTAGCAAAAAGCAACTTGGCTGTGATTAGCAGAACCTAAATTTAAATTACAGTATCTATTACAGGCCTAATCTGTAAATTGCGACCTACATCTTCTATGTTATAAATTCAAAATGCAGAATGGTATGCGTGGGTAATAATACAGAACTTTTCCATAGAATACAAAATAAGGTAATCATAATCACCAGAAATATTTATATGTGTGTGTATGATCGTAGTTTTAATATTTATTTCCAACATGTCTGAGACAGACTGAAGTTTAGGTATCTAAGGTAAATTGGTACCTGATAAAAGAGTCTAGGAGAAAAGTAAAATTAAGAAATCTGAATAGAAAATTGGATTAGAAAAATTCTGACAAGTTCTCTACCGTAATTTTCTATTCATTGCTTGTCGTTGTTTTGCTGAATCTTCCTGTACTCTCCTACCTCTCCACTCTGTGCTTTCCTGGAGTCCTTGCCCACTGCTATGGTTTACATCTTGCTTAGTTTCCAGGAATGAAGTTCATTCAACTCTTAGTTTCTGGTGAAGTTTGAGTCATATTGCTAATGATCTATGTGACCTTGGATTATGCTTCTCCTCTGTGTCTCATGATCCTCTCAGAAAAATATGAGAAATAGACTAGATTGGGGCTTATTAATCTTTGTTCATGTTTTCTTTAGCAAAGCCCATAGACCCCTTCTCAGAGTTAAGATTTTAAACTCATAAAATAAAGTGCATATGATGACAAAGGAACAACTAAATTATTGAATAGTTATAGTTATCAAAATATTTTTAAAATACATACTTTACACAAATTTTAAAAATATAGTAATTAAAAAGCTATTAAAGTACAGTTATCAAAGTATTTTATAATACAAGTTCAAGGGCTCTCCATAAAGAACCCTCAGACTAGATGACATCTAATAGCCCCCTTCAGATCTCAAATATTCTTTTTCCTGGATTCTTTCGTTTGAGCTGGAGGTCATATCAGACAAACAATTCAAGAGAGATTTTAGCAAATAAACCAGGCTTAGGCACCAGGGAGACCTTCCTGTCAGCTCACTTCTCTACAAAATACTTGAATCAAAATTGGCCTTCCTCCCTGCCCCCCCCCCCCCCCCCCCATGGACCAGGTCATCTTCTGCTCAGCTTTATTGCTAAGGCTGGTGTAGTGGTCAGGAGATCTGGATTCAAATGTCAGTTCTGCTATTTACTGCCTGAATGACCTTGTTCAAGTTAAGTTTCATTTTATGTCAATTTGATCATTTGAAAAATGTGGGGGTTGAAGATGATCTTTAAGGTCTTTTCTGACTCTAAATCCTAGGATCTTGCGGTACTAGCCCTTAAAGGGCGAAGGCCTGTTGGGTGGGCCCTGATCTTCAGTGAAGTAGCCATTTTTATTCACCTGTGTTTGCCTGATGACCAGTCTTCTAGACAGAGAACAAATCAATCTATTAAGTACTGAAGAGAAGCCCTGAGGGTATATTAACCTGTGTATTACACCTATGTAGCACACTCTCAAATTGGAGGATTGGCTCAGAAGAGTTTTCTTACATTATCTATTTGGACCAATGACAGCTGTACTAGCACCTTGTCACTGTTCACTAATCTTGCATGTCTGAATTATGAGATACTTTGACCAAGCCTTCACGTGGTTATAGTAATGCACATATTGACCATTGGTACAGAAAGGTGGGCTCTTTAGCTCTGAGAAAATATGATGAAGGGGTCCTACAGTAACCTAAGGGTCCAAAATTCCAATTCAATTCATCATGAATTTAAGACACTATTATGCACAAACCACATAATTTGGCCACTCAAGTCTTAGGTGATCACTGCCTCAAGAGTTATGAGCTATTCATTCTGAAGAGCAAGTTGTTAGCAATGTCATAGTACAAATGGGGAGTTGAGGATTTTCCAGTATGTAATAGGCTACCAGAAATTTCCATCATCTGGCTGCTGGACCTAGCTGTTGGTATAGAAAGGATCAACAGTAGGCCCAAAGCCAGAGACTACAGAAAGCCTAATGAAATCTTTCCTCACTTGGAAATATCTGAAGGCCTGTTTCCATAATCATGTTCCAAGTGTATTTATTGACTTAAGATCCAAAAACAGCTGAATATACCTCCCCAAATTTCATCCTAATGAATTTAACTCAAAATATGTAAGTATTGCATAGTAATTAAAAAGCTATTGAAATAGCATGAGTTTTCTTTCATTCTTCTGTCATGGTGATAGACTTGATCCAAAATAACCTCTTAGAAATATTTGCTATTAAATGGTATAGAAAATTGACAGAGGAGCCTGTTCACCTCCACTTTCTCCACAAAGCCCTTACAAACCCACCAATCCAAGATGGTATCCTTGTCCAAACAAGAAGCCTTTATACTTGTACCTCATGTCAAGACAACATTCTCTGGATAAGTTTGAGGCTCAGCTGGAGATTTAAGATTATCCTCTGAATTTAGTAAGACTTAATTCCTCAGTAGCTTTGAGGGCTTCAGTACAGTTCAACCAATTAATTAATTAATACCTTCTATGTTCTTGGCATTGTGCTAAACACTGAGGATACAGAGACAAAATACCACAATACCTTCCCTCAAAGAACTTATATTCTATCATTGGGCAGGGGTTGTGACATGTACTCAAATAAATAAATTCAAAATATATATAACTCAAAACAAAATAGTTTCAAGAGGGAAGGAACACAGATACCTGAAAGAAAGGCCTCCTAGAGCAAGAATCTTATCAATCATCTCTCTTGATTCAGTCCCTCTTTAGATAAAAGTGGGGCCCTAGCATTGGAGACCTTTCCAGGCCATTCAAGCCATTCAGAAGACAGATGCAAAAACTCTTTGTATAGAAGGATTGACTCCCTCTTTGCTGTGAGGTTGTAATATCCTAGAGGCCAGGGGCAACAGATGCTTGATAAATGTTGTCCAGTTGCCACCATTGGTCCTCTGGTACCCCGTCTGCTCTGTGGCTTGGAAGGAAGCCTGTGTAGAAAGTAGTGGTGACTGGATTTGTAAAATGGGGTTTCCAAGTGAGCTCTATAAGCTAGGATTTCTCTAGTGGTTCCTCCTCTCTTCTTATGGCACTTTTCCATTTTCCAGTGATTGATTTCTTATTCTCAGCTTACATTTCCTGAACAATGCTCAAAGTACATGTTTAGATGCATTCATTTTTTATGGCTTGCTCTGTAGTGATCTTAATAACACTACATTTATAGAGCACTTTTCCTTCAAAAACACTTAAACCACTTAACAAGGAACTATTTAACATCCTCCCAACAGCCTTGGAAGGGAGAGACATATGATATATAACCAGGCTCAGCTACTTCAACCTCAAAAAAGCACTTCCCTTTGAGCAACTTTTATGGGAAACCATATCTGAGAAGCTATCAGCGGAGCTTTCTGGATGTATTTACATCTAGTTTGACACTGTCTTAGGACAATCCACATCCCTCCCATGGCCAGATTCTGATTTTTAAAATGCTTTAGGATCTTATTTCCACTGAAAGTCACAGGTTCAGAGATTTAGAACTGGAAGAGACCTTGGAGGTAATTAAGGCCAACCCTTCGTTTTACAGCTAAAGAAACTGAGGCTCAGAGAGGTTGAGTGACTTGCTCAGGGTCACATAGCTAAGAAGTGTCTGAGGCATTTGAACCCTTGCTTTCACAATGATGAATCCAGCAGTCAGTCCACTACAGGATACTGCCTTTACCCTTTCTGCAAGTTCATGCTACCAAAGGAAGATGTGAACTGGAAGGGGCCATGTTTGGACCCAGGGTGCCCTCCTTCCCCATCTACATCTCCTGCTTGGATTGCATCAGACAAGGCTTGTGGTTGGAGCTGACAGACATTATACCTTTTTAGCTCTAGATCTGACAGCAGGGCAAGCTCAGACTAATGACTTCATGTCTCTGGGTCTCAGTTTCCTCTTACATGGAATGAGAGCTGGTGGTGTCCAGCCTTGAAAATTGTAGCAGATTACTTTCAGCTCTAACATACTGAGTTCTAACAGAAGAAAGGGGAAGCTAGGTAGCACTGCATCCATGGAAACCTGAGTTCTAATCTGGTTTCAGATACTTCCTAGCTGTGTGACCCTGGGCAAGTCACTTCCCCTGTTTGCCTCAGTTTTTTAATCTGTAAAATGAGCTAGAGAGGGAAATGGTAAAACCACTCCAGGATCTTTGCCACAAAAACCCAAAATGGGCTCACAAAAAGTCGGACACAACTGAAAATCGACTGAACAACAAGAAGAACAGAATGACCATAAAGTAGTGATGCTTTCTCTGAATTTAGTTTCCAAAGATGAATGTTGAAATGTTTAAAGAATTGTCATCATCATTTAAATATGGACAATAGCCTTGCAGAGGGCCATGGTGCATTTAAGGATAAAAATCATTTCAGCATATAACCCAAACATCTAACATTCTGGACCACCTGTGTGGCCTGCCTGTGAGCTTTAGCAAAACTATATTTTAACCTAATTATCTAGCACACATGAGCTAGTAGGCCAGCAGGACAGAACCACCTGAAATTTCTGGCTATGTCACCAAACCCTGAGCTATATTTTGGTCCACCTGGCTCTGTAAAAATCTGTTCTTTTTCATGAAGCTGCTGAGGCAGAATCTGATAGCTGCCATTAGGGATAGAAACTTCTTGTCAGAACTGAGTTAGGCCCTATTTGCCTCCACTCCAGTTAGTTAGCAAGAGTAGAAATTGGTCTCTTAAATATCATAATTATGGTCAGGAGCAAATGTGATCAGTGACTGGGGCTGTGCTTGAAATGGAGGCCTAAGTCTTTAGCATGGAGACTGGCCTATAGGGACTTAATAGTTACTTGTTGAATGGAACCATGCTTTTTCATATGAGTCAAGTTTCTCGAACTGTTTTGGATGACTTTTGTATTACTTCTAGAAATTTATATTCGTGGATAACTAATTGGCTAACCGACTGCATCATTTTTACGCATGGAATAATCCATGAATCTCGTACTTGGACAATTTCTCAACTTCTGCTTTATTCTTGAACAGACTTCCCAAACATCTTAGTAAAGTTTTAAGTTAGGAAATCCCAAACTATTAATATTTTAAAATGGCACTGAGACTTTGGGCCCAACTAGTATAAATTCTTTGTATTAAAAAACTGCCTGTGGATGTGATAGCTCTTCCTTGAACATGAACTTAGCAGCCTTACCCAAAGTCTAGCTCTAGACATTGAGATATGGGTTATTCTGTTAGTTTTATGTTTTCGACTCATGTTGTTAATGAATCTGAAAGCCCAAGTTGCTCTTGGGCTAATGTTCTCATCTTTTTTCAGCTGTGGCCAATAAGCTGCCACATAGGCAGAATGCCATTGAGAAAATGAAAAACCTTTTGAATGGGGACAATCAACCATTATTAGGGAGCTTCTTTGCTCAGGATAGCTATGCAAGTCTAGCTATTATGACGCCTCCACAGTGAAAACTGAATGCTTTACAATAGGTAATGCACAGTTATTTCTGAAAGGCACATGAGAGTGGCTTAGAGCTTCAAGGCCTCATTGGGCCAGGCACAGTTCTCAGCTCCTATCATATGCAGAGAGAAAGACAAGAAAACACTGCAGTGGTCTGCCTAGCAGAAAGGTATATATGTGCTGGGGAGGAGGGGAAAAGCATGGAGCTGAGATCCTTCTGCTCCCTTGTGTACCAGAGAGATGCAGGAAAAGAGCCTTGTTCTCAGTTATCCAACAAGGAAGAGAAAGAGGATTAAAAGAGAGAGACAGAAACAAAGCAATAGAAAAGTATAAAGAGGAAGGGAGTTGAGTTCAAAAGGCCCTTTCTCCTCCTGCTTGGCAGCTAAGTGGCATTGTGGATATAGTGCTATACAGGGAGTCAGGAAGTTTTGAGTTCAAATCCAGCCTTAGATAAATTCCTAGATGTATGATCCTGAGCAAGTCATTTAACCCCTCTTTGTCTGTTTCCTCATCTATAAAATAGGATGATGACAATAGCATCTATGCCTCAGGTGTGTCATGAGGATAAAATGGGATGATATTCATAAGCATTAAAGCACTGTGTAAATGCCAGCTATTCGTCATCATCACCATCACCATCATCACCATCATCACCATCACCATTATCACCATCACCATCACCACCATCACCATCACCATCATCACCATCACCATCACCATCATCACCATCACCATCACCATCATCACCACCATCACCATCATCACCATCACCATCACCATCACCATCACCACCATCACCATCACCATCACCATCACCACCATCACCATCACCATCATCACCATCACCATCACCATCACCATCATCACCACCATCACCATCACCATCACCATCACCATCACCATCACCATCATCACCACCACCATTACTTCTTCATATCTTCTGTATTCCAGTCTGAGGGACATTTCTGAAGGTTTGTGCTTGTGCCCTTTAAGGGACACATCAGCTTGGGGTCAATGGAGCCCTACCCTGGTAACAGACAGAAAGTTGCCTACATGTTCCTTATAAGTTGGACGAGATGGTTACTGATTTTGTTGTTCAATTGTATCTGACTCTTTGTGACATCATTTGGGATTTTCTTGGCAATTTCCAATTTTTCTTGGAGTAGTTTGCCATTTCCTTCTCCAGATCATTTTACAGATGAGGGAACCGAGGTAAACAGGGTTGAGTGACTTGCCCAGGGTCACACAGCTAGTGAGTTTCTGAAGCCAACTCAGGAAGATGAGTCTTCCTGACTCCAGACCTGGTACTCTATCCACTGCAGCACCACCTATCTGCCATGGATGGTTACTGACATCCCTCTGTTTCTCATATGGATTCTTTGATTCTGTAATGTGGTTACTTGGTTTGTATGGGGTCCTTACTTTCCTGAAACCTGTTGATTTGGCAGAAGCTGAGTAGGAGAAGTGGGGATGATGAGGCCTATTCATTCCAAACAGCTAAAAGGGAACTAATTAACCCTTGGTCAATTACATAATATTGCTAAACATTTCCAAGAACATGTAATAAAATTTTATTTTCATGTTAAAAAGACTGACTTCATAGTAGGCTAAGATTTATCCAGAAAAAAGTCTTCATTGTTGGTATTGCTATTTTGTTTTGTTTCTTAATTAACAGATAATATTCAGCGATACCACATATAATAAATCCACTGGGAATAAAACATCTACTTTTGAAAGTCCCTATGGTAGATTGGGGATTCAACCTCAGGTTTAGCTTAAGCACAGTTTTGTTTTGTTTTTAGAAACAGTCAGCTCTAGGGCCAGGGGTAAGAGCAAGACCAAAAACTGTAAACTCAGTCAGCATTGTAGTTTAGTTAAATCCAGTGAACATTTATTAAACACTTGCTCTGCAGCCAGTGCTATGCCAGCTAGGCACTGGAGATACAGAGATACAATTGAAGTAGTCCCTACCCTTAAGAAGTTTGCATTCTAGTGGGGAAGTTTCCATGAAAGTATACACACACACACACACATACACACACACACACACAAACACACTGACACATATACATACATACATACATACATATGTACATAGACAGTAGATTCAAAGTGATTCGGGAAGAGGAGGGCACTTGCAGCAGGAGAGGGGGGATTGAGACAGACATAGTTTAGGAAGAGATACTTCAACTATGCTTTGGGAATGAAGCTAGGGATTCTATGAGGCAGTTGTGTGGTTAAGGCCATACTGTAGTTGGATATTTAAGGAGCAGGGAGGACTCAGTCCAGTGCCAATAGATTTGTTAAACTTTGTCCTTTGTAACTTGTATTATCCTCAGGTGATTCCCAGAGGAAGGGTCTGCTGCTTCATTGTTTGGGTTTCTAGAAGAGCAACTTCCATTATTGGATGTGTCTCCTTGTCTATTTTCCAGTAGACCTTCAGGCCGGAAAGCAGGCATAAGTAAGGGCATGGATGTGCAGTGTGTCTGAACACAGGTGTGTGCAGTTTTTACCATCCTTACTCAGCAAGAAATCATTGTTCCCAGAAGGGCCGAGTTTGTTATGAGAATGCCTTTCAAAGATGATTCCTCATACTTGTTCTGAGGCTCCTCTTCATTACCCTAAGGATACTTAGAATTTTTCTCAAAACAAGTACCAGCTCACTGATGACATCTTCAAAAGACAACATGTACAGTATCAAACTAGTGGCAGAGTAAAATTCAGCATTGTTTCTAAAGACCTGGGTTCAAATCCTACCTCTGTGTGACTCTGTGCAAGTCACATAACCTCTTTGTGCCTCAGGTTCCTCATGTATAAAATGAGGGGATTTGCCTTCTGTGATCCTTTCTGGCTCTAAATCTCTGATCCTAGCCTGATCAAAAGATCTTCTTATCACTCCTCACTTGTATTTGCAATAGCTGATGTCCCCAAGAATGCTACACTGTAGGGTACAAGAGTCTACCATAATGTGTTCTAGGTTCTTTGGAGTAGAATGGACCCACAGAGTAGGGAACCTGGGGCTAGTCTTCACCGCCCCTTTGAACAGGGAGAACATGATATGCCTTAGCATTCACTCACTTAGCACGTTGAAGCCAGGGAAAGTTTTGATTTCTCTCAAGCAGCTGTCTATCTTGACAGCCTGCTCTATTAAATTATGATTCTGGGAACAAAGCAGTGCCTGCCATCCCAGAATGTTCCAGGGAAGCCCACTGAGAGAGAGTTCTGCTGTAATGAATGTGTCATGGCATTAGGGGCCAGGACTCGAATGCTTGGTAGGCATAGTTTAAGGAAGAAGACTCAGTTGTCTTCTTGACATTTTGAAAGATGACCAGGTTCAACAGAGTCGTTTAAACCATTAATATTCACATGATTTTTTATCAATTTAATTATTTGCACTAATAGCCGGTATACGGTAAACTTAGTCCTTGCCACTGTGTTATGGATCCGTTGTCAAAGGTAAGATAATAGGACCCATTACTTTCATGGCATGTATTAATGGCTCTATTGAGAAAGAGAAAGGGAAGAAAAACAAAATGTCAATTCTTCCAAGCATAATGGAAGTTTCAAAAAATCAATCACAAAAGTCACTATTTGGTTTTTTCTCATATTCATTTTCATATTCCTAAAAATATTTCTCATGTTGCTTGACCTTTGCAGAGAGAGATTTGGCATGGTGTAGATATTATTTCAGTACCAATTTCATACATTTCGTTGACACTATAAAAACCCTCTTTCTCATTCCTTTCTATTTTTCACCAAAATATATTTACTGCTCTTCTGGTTGAATGAAATCAATAAATTATGGTGAATGGGGGTAGGGGGGACACCAAGAGACTAATGAAGCCTTACAGGTAAAATTTTCTTCTGTGTAAGAATGACTTGGTTGTAATTTGCTTTCCTGTAATTAAAGGATTAATTAGACTCATAAAAGCCTTTAGAGATAGGTGTTTTTAAACCCATTCTATACCTAGGAGAAGTGAGGTATGAAGAAACTCTAATCATCCCCAAGGTCAAATCACAATGGTATTACCCTCCACTGGAATTATGGTGTCCAGTTTTCCTGCAGAAATACAGAAGAGCATGACAGATTGGAGGAAAATGGATTGGTTGGAATCAGAGGACCTGATTTCAAATTGAGGCTCTGTTACCTGAGTCTTAGACAAGCTGTTTTTCCATAAGCCTCATTTTCCTAATCTGTGACATTTCAGGGCTAGCACATATGGGCCCTATGGACCCTTCTAGTTCTCGCATTTAGTGTCCAAGGTAAGACTCTTCCCTCAGATTCAGAAAGTCTTTGTTTCTGGCCTCATCCTCATGGAACCTAACAGCCAATCTTCATACCCACCCAAGGATCGACTAGCATTAGGGATGGGGAAAGGGTAGTCAAAAACAGGTTGGGGCGAGGAAAGAGGGAATCTACCCAGATATGCCTAACCCTTTCCCTCGTACACTCAAATGGCTCAGTTTTCAAGATACCCTGCTGGCCAGGAATTCAAAGAATCAGTGCCTTGCTACTAGCTTGCCCTGCCATTTTATTTTTGACCATGAGCAAGTTACTTTTTTCTGGGCCTTAGTTTTCTTCTCTCTAAAATAAAGAAATTGGTCTAAATGATTTCTAAGGCTCCTTCTGGTTCTGAAATTCTATAATCCTATGATTTTATGAAATATAATATGGTAATTCTCAATGCTCCATTAAAGACATATTGACAGTTAATGAGTTATAGCCCAGGCCCACTATTATTCATTCATTCTCTGGTGCAGGAGATCTGAGGAGAAGGAAGAGGCTGCCACCCTTGCCATTCAGCATCCTGCTTACCCAGTCCCACTTTGAGGCAAGTGCTTCCTTCATGTGTATGGTGACTTCTGAGAGCATTTCATCTTTTACTGGTATGGTTGCCAGAGGGCTCAGAATGTCTGATTCTGGGGATTCAATCACTGGGCATTTACTGGCCCAGAAATTCGTCTCTGGTTCTCCACCCTTGTGTGCCTATTTTTGGCAAAGCAAGTAGAAGGT
>NC_050582.1:34908529-34970029 GCF_011100635.1 Trichosurus vulpecula
AACTCTCATAACTTTAAATGTGACTATATTAATCCAACAAAATGAAAGAATGAAAAATTGGATGAGAAAGTAAAACCCTATAATCTATTGCTTGCAAGAAACATACCTTAAAAAGCGAAGACATGCAGAGAATAAAAATGAGATACTGAAACAAAATTTACAAAGCATCAGATGAATCCAAAAAAGCAGGAGTTGTGATCATGCTATCAGACAAAGCAAAAAGAAAAAAAATCACAATGTACAGATAAACAAGGAAATTACATTATGCTGAAAGTATCTATAGATAGCAAACCAGTATCAATATAAAACTTATAGATTCTAAATGCCTTACCATCTAAATTCATAAGAAAAATTAAGCGAATCGCAAGAAAACATAGACAGTAATACAATATTGGCAGGAGATTTTAATGTCCCTCTTTCAGTTTGGGACAAATCTAACAGAAAGATAAACAAAAAGGAAAATATAGAATTGAACAAAATGCTGGAGAAACCAGAGCTAAAAGATGTGTGGTGTTTTCTAAAAGGGACTGCTGAAAGGCATACATATTTATCAGCAACACGGGAGCTTTAATAAAAATTGACTATGTATTAAAGGATAGAAATATAGCAAAGAAATTTAAAAAAACAGAAATAATAAGCACTTCCCTTATGGACCATAATTCAATAAAAAATAATCGGTTCAGGGAGCACAAACAAAAGACATATGCAAATGTAGAAAGTTCTTATGCTAGATTATAATACAATCATCATCAAAACCAGTTGATAGCAGTTAAAAGACAGACTAGTAAATCTATTGAGCAGACTGAACAAGAGAGAATCAGAGCTAATAGAACTCAATAACCTAGTGTTTCATTAAGCACAATATATAAATTAGATACAAAAAAAAATCTCCCTATTTGACAAAAAATGCTGGGAGAACTGGAAAGCAGTCTGATAGAAATTAGCTTAGACCAACATCTCATACTACATACTCATTACTACAATAAAATTAAAATAGATGTTTGATCTTAACACTAAAGATCTTACCACAAAACAATTAGAAGTAGATAATATACCTTTCATAGCTATAGGAAAGAAATGTAGTCATAACTGAACAAGAGACAGAGGTAGTTACAAAAGAGAAAATATCATTTTTGATTATATGCAACCAAACAAGTTTTGCACAAAATTAATACATTTAGGATGAGAGCAGCAGTTCAATGTGGAAAAAAAAAAAACTCTATCAAATTCCTCAGTAAAGGGTTAGATATCCAAGATATGTGATGGGAGGGAGAGACAGGCAGACAGAGACAGACACACAGACACACACACTCACACACACACACACACACATACACACACCCAGAGTTTTCTTGTCTCACTCTGCATTAGTTTACACTTTAAAAAGGCAGGATGTTAAAAATATTCCCAGAAATTGTGGATTGTTGAATTGGTAAAAAAAAATGGTGTATGAATATAAAATAATATTACTGCAGTACAGAATGATAAATATAAAGAAGTCAAATAAGGATAGAATTAACAGTATGAAGGAAAGGAAGAAATAAGCATTTAGTAAGTGCCTATTATGTGCCAAGCACTGTGCTAAATGTTTTATAAATATTATCTCATTTAATCCTCACAACAACCCTGGGAGGGAGGTGCTCTCACCATTCCCATTTTATAGTTGAAGAAACTGAGGTGGGTAGAGGTTAAGAGGCTTGCCCATGATCACACATTTTGTTTGAATGTAAACTCAAGTCTTTCTGATTCCACACCCAGCCTTCTACCCATGATGCCACTTAGTCAAAAGAACAATGTACAATGACTGCAATGTGAAGAAAGTCAGGATCCTAGCTCTAGAGGTGGAAGTGACTTCAGAGACCATCAAATACAACTCCTTCATTTTACAAATAAGGAAACTGAGTCCAAGGGAGCTTAACTTCATTTGCCTAAGGCTCTCTGACTCCAGGGGCAGTACTCTTTTCACTGTTCTACACTGCTTGGAAAGGCAACAAAACTCAGGCCAAATATGTGGGACGGTGTTGGTATCATGCTTATATATAAAAGTTCAAGGGCACATGACTCCTGTCAGTAAACAATCCACAAAGGTAGCTTACTGGGGCACATCCACCCCCCCTAAAGCTATCCAAGGTTAGAGGTACTTTCTGGCTTAGAACATATTCAAATCATAGCTCAGGAGCATTTACTATTGCTAGTAGTTATACTCCAAGCAAAAAACATTTAATCAAAAAGCAAAGCAAATAAAGTGACCCCCTCCCCAAAAAAACCCCAAACTTTTCTTATGTGCAGTTGAAGCACACTTTCCCAACATTCACCACATTATAAGTGGGGAAGGGCCCACATACAGATAACAAATGTGACTATGATACTTAATTGGAAGGCACACATGTAGGGAAAGTTAAGTCCAGGGCATGTGGGTAAGCCAGGGAAACTCATACTTTCAGAGTTGTAATGTTGCCAATGTCATCATGCTGCTCTCTGCTACACCCTGTTGGGCATCAGTTCACCAATTTACACCCTGCTACCATCTACTGGGCGTAAACACTTCAGAGACATCTACTGGCTTCAGTCAATTGAGATGATCTCTGAAGTTCTTTGCAGCTACAGATCTATGATCCTACGCAAGGTGTAGTGACTAGAAAGCCTCACTCTGCCCATGGCAGACTAACATCTCGTTAGTCCATAAATGAGGCTAATGTTATCTCACCCAGCTAAGGGCAAACAAGAGCCATCTAGAGTCTCCCAGGCTAAGATTAAAACTATTTTTAACTGCCCATGTCTGGTGCTAATTTGAAGTTTGTGAAATTAAAGTTAGAAATTCATTGTAACTACCATTTAACCTTTTATGGGGATACTGGGCACACCAAACCCAAATCAGAGACTCAGCATGCTAGAAAACAACCTATGAATTCTGTGTTGAGACTGGAAGCACACAAGTGAAGTTGAGCGAGCAAAAAAGCTAAACAAAGGAGACATGGTCATTGCCCTCATCCTTCTGGTCCATATTCCTGCCCCTATTATGTCAATCTGTCTGGACCTTGGGGGCTATATTCTAGCAGGTACAAAACTTCATCTCCTTTTCCCACTGCATCATAAAAGTGTAAATGATGTGCTATCAGCATCAATCACAATATCAGGCAGATTGGTGTAACAGGGTAGAATGAAATTTGGGTTTGTTTGGATGTTCATTGGCAAGTGTAAAATACAATGGTTAATATTAGTACAATACTGTCAATGTTTAAAGACACATCCCTTCTTTGTGTTAATAAGCAATAAACTATGTTTCAAGGAATGTAATTTAAAAGTATTTTAGAGGGGTATTTACTGAGAAGTATCTATTGTATCACTAAATTCCTTTTGACTTCTCATAGTACCATACTCATACTTCTTTTATCTATATGAAAATTCTTTGTGGTCATATCGCCAAGAGGACAGATTGAAGCCAGAAATTTTTCTTGCCTCTACAACAACTTAAAAATGTGCCAAACTGAATCCTGAGTGGAAAAACCAAGAAAAACTCACAGACAGGCATTTTCCCAATCCAGGGCAGTTTAAGAAGACAGAAAAAGAGATCTACAGACATCAGGGTTAGGGCTGGCCAGGAGAATAGTGTAGTAGAAGTAGCACCATCTATAGGCTGTAGCAGAAGCAGGGGCAGGGAGCAGCCCAGCACCCAGAGACGGTAAGGGGACTAGCACTGGGAGCAAGAGCAGGTACCATCTGGAAGCTCTGTTGCCCATTACCCAGTTCCAGGTCATAGTGCCAGAATGGAGAGGAGTGACCATTGTTGTGAGGGAGCAGAGGCCAGACAAGGAGAACAGTGACCAGATCTCACCTAGATCATAACACTTTGGAAGCACCAAAAAATTACAGGCCCCCACTGAGTTGTGAAAGTAGAAGAAGGACATTTAAAAAAATAGAAGCTCAGGACAAATACTTCCCCCACTCCCAGAGGTAAGCAGAGCCCAACACTAACATAAAGTCCAAAGTCAAGAAATAGGTTGGAAAAATGAGCACACAACAACAAAAAAGAACCTTACCGTCAAAAACTACTAGGGTGACAGAGAAGCTTAAGACAAATTCAGAAGAAGACAATGATTTGAAATCATCTACAAGCACAGATTCAAAGAAAAATGAAGACTGGTCACAAGCCCAACAAAAACTCTTTAGAGAAGTAGAGGAAAAATCGAGAAAAGAAGAGAGAGTTATGCAAGAAAATTATGAAAAGAGAATTAACACTTTGGTAAAAGAGGCACAAAACCTCCTTAAAAATCAGAATTGGTCAAATGGAAGCTAATGATTCCATGAGACATCTACAACAACACAAATAAGGCAACAGACTGAGGAGAGATAATTTAAGAATTACTGGATTATCTGATCACTACCAAGATCAAAAAAGAAACTAGATATATTTCAAGAAATTATGAAGAAAATTTCCTAGATAACTTAGAACCAAAGGAAACATAAAAACTGAAAGAATCCACCAGTCGCCTCCTGAAAGAAATCCCAAAATGAAAACTTCCCAGAATATTATAGCCAAACTCCAGAGCTTCTAGAACAAGGAGAAAATACTGAAAGCAACCAGAAATAAATAATTCAAATACCATAGGATCATAGTTAGGATCACAAAAGAGTTAGCAGGCTTGGAATATGATATTCCAGAAGGCAAAAGAGTTAGGATTATAACCAAGAATAACCTATCCAGCAAAGCTAAGTATAATCTTATAAGGGGAAAATGGATATTTAATAAAATAGAGAGCTTCCAAATATTCCTGATGAAAAGACCAGAGCTGAATAGAAAATATGGCATTTTAACACAAGACTTGAGAAAAACTTTAAAAGGTAAATATGAGTGAGAAATGATAAAGGACTTAACAAGATTAAATGGTTTAAATTCATATGTAGGAATACGATATATGTAACCACTAAGAATGTTATCATCATTAGCATAATTAAAAGGAGTCTACTTAGACAGAGGGCATGGGTATGAGTCTATTATGTTGAGATAATCTCAAAAGAAGAATGGAAGGGTGAAAAAGAGATGTACTTGGAAAGGGGGGATGGGAAAGGAATAATGGGAAAATTTATCTCACATAAAAGAGGCATGCAAGGAAAAGTTCTTACAACAGAGGAGAAAATGGAGGCAGGGAGAGTGGGCAATGTTTGAGCCTCACTCTTATCTGAACTTGTTGAAGGATGGAAGAATACATATACACACACAGTTGGGTATAGAAATTCATCTTTCCCAAGAGAGAAGTAGAAGGGGAAGAGGCTAAGAAAAAGGGAAGGGGGGAGTGACAAGAGGGAGGATGGATTAATGGAGGCAATGGTCAGAAGCAAAACAGACTTTTGAGGAAGAGACTGGGTAAAAAAGAGCATAAATAGAAGAAAATAGGTTAGAAGTAAATATACGGTTAGCAATCATGACTATGAATGTGAATGAGATGAACTCACCCATAAAACAGAAGCAGATAGCAGATTGGATTAGAAACCAGAATCCAACAATAAGTTGTTTGCAAGAGACCCACTTGAAATATAAAGACACACACAGAGTTAACATAAGGGGCTGAAGCAGAATCTATTATGCTTCAGCTGAAGTAAAAAAGGCAGGGATAGCAATCATGATCTCAGACAAAGCAAAAGCAAAAATAGATCTAATTAAAAGAGACAATCAGGGAAACTACATTTTGTTAAAAGGGACCATAAATAATGAATTAATATTGATACAGAACCAAAGGGCACCATAGGACATAGCATCCAAATTCTTGAAGGAAAAATCAAGTGAGATACAGGAGGAAATAGACAGTAAAACTATGCTAGTGAGGAACTTCAATTTAACCCCTCAGACCTAGATTAATCTAACCATTAAATAAATGTTTCAGATTATTATGCATAAAAATTACATTCCATAAAGAGCCTTTGAAGCAAAGATTAAAAATTAATTGGAAACTAAATGATCTAGTCCTAAAGAATGAGTGGGTCACAGTTCTTTGATGTCATTCCCATCCTATTAAATTGCTAGTTCCTTGGAAACAGGCACATATTTTGCATTACTTACATGGCCTATCATACAGCCTTGCCCTTAGAAGCTTAGCAGGATGTATTGCATGAATGTATATTGTTTGTTCTTTCTATCCCTTTTCTTTTTGTTTTTAGGGCAATTCATATTTGGAGAATAGGGAGGAGGGCTCAATTTTTACAGGGAGATGTTGGTTTCTTTTATTCTCTCTCCAACCAATCCTTTATAAAGCAGCCCAAATGGATATTCTAAGTGGAATATCTGTTCATCTGCTTATTCCAAGTAGAATTTTCATTTGGGTAGCACAAGTTTGACCATATTGATCCCCTGCTCAAAAATTTTCAGTGGTTTGCTATTGCCTCTAGTATAAAGTATAAATTCTTCAGTTTGGCATTCAAAAACCTTCAAAGCCTAGATAACCTACTTTATCAGGTTTATTTCCCATTACTCCCCTTCACTCATTCTATATTCAAGCCAAACTAGCCTACTTATGGTTCCCCAAACTTGACATTCCATGTCCTGCTTTCAATTTTTGTAAGATTGTCCAAGATGTCTGGAATTCTCTCCTTCCTCACCTCATTATCTTAGAATCCTTACTTTCTTTCAAGACTCAGCTCAATGCCCTCTTCTAGAGAGTCTTTTTATGAACCCTACTCTACCCTCCTTCCCTCAGTCATTATTGGCCTCATTTCAAATTATCTTGAGTATTTTCCACTGTTTACATAGAGAATTCAGGCTTCTTGAAGGCATAGTCTGTTTCTTCCCCACCACTAGTCGCCATATTCCCAGTGCCCAGCAGAGTGACTTATACATTATCCAACCATCTGTGATGTCACCGAAGGGGATGTTCCCTTCAAGGAAGCAACCCGATATCCATTCCTGCCTATTAGACTTTTGTAGGTATTCTCGCATTAGTTTACCACAGGAGATCAAGCAAACATGCTGGAGGCTTTCCAGGCTTTGACAGAAAGTGCTTAATAAATGCATTAGATCAAATTTAATTAGCCAATGAATAGGAGCAGCAGCAGAAGGGACCATGGCTGGTAAATATAGGTGTGGCAGACTCCTTGCAAATTTGAGTGGAACTGTGAGCTCAAGAAAAGAACATTGCCTTAGTCTCCAGCTGCATTGTCAAACCAGCTAATCTACTCAGTGGTAAGAAACATTTAAGCTTTGGTTCTGGCATAATATATGTTGAAAAAAATACTGACTCTTTTGAACTAGCCAAAGGCCTATCCTGGTGAATTTTTTAAGACACAAATTTGAGACAAAACAGACTAAATAATACCCAAAGATTATAGGTGCATTTTTTGTTTTATATTTTCATTTGGTAGCCTAGTTTTCAAGGACAACGGGATAGAGGAGGAATAAATAATTTACTCAGACAGGTCATCAAGCAGAAGGATATTCTGATGATTTATTTACTTTTTTTAGACTTTAAAGAGAAATTGAAGGCTACAATCTATAGACTATTACACCTGTCAGGAACCTAAGCAATCTTCAGGTCCAATTAACTCCCTTTTTTACAGATAAGGGGACTGAAGCTCAGAGAGGTTAAGGGGCTTCTTTACTATGGCATCAGGTAGTAAAGGTAGAGCTAAGATCTGGAACCCAGGTCTTCTGAACCTCGACCAAGCTCCTCCCCTCTGACTTTTTCCATGGTAGCAATTTTGCATTTGGATATTACAATAAGCCATAACATGTACCAGCAATGAAACAATCCATCGGTTCCAAATTATGAACCAAGAACAATAGCAAAGCAATCAGTCTAGAGAAAAGAGAAAAATCCTTTATACAAAAGATGCTTAAGTCCCAGGGTATCAGTTGCCCATGGGACAGGATGGGTCAAGAGGGAGTAGCGAAAGCCATGTGATTTACAACTAGATTTACAACTAGAAGGGAACTTAAAAGTCACTGAGTCCAATATCCTTATTTTAGAGACAAGAAAAATATTACAAAAAATAAAATCAAGAGCCCCAGAGAGGGTTGTTGGTTATTTTGTGTCCCTTCCATTATACCATACTAAGTCTCCAGGTCAAATGGAAAGACAAGCAAACTAGGTTCAAAATGTAAGTAGGTAGGCTGGACTTTGCATTCAGAGGGTCCAGAAGCATGATCAGGCCATAGTGGTTGGCCATAGAGGGTGGATATAAGGGCAGGAGGAGAGTTCAATCAATCAATAAACATTTATTAAGTGCGTGTTATATGTTAGACATTGTGCTAAGAGCTAGGGATATAAATAGAGGCAAAAGACAGCCCCTGCCCTCAAGGAGCTTACAGTCTAATGGGAGAGAAAACATACAAACAAGTATGTACAAAACAAACTATGTGAAGGATAAATAGAATAAGAAATAATGAAGGGAAGGCCCTGGAATCAAGAAGAGTTAGAGAAGGCTTCCTTCAGAAAGTGAGATTTTAGTTGTGACTTTAAGGAAGCCAGGGAGGTCAGGAGTCAGAACAGAAGAACGAGACCATTCCAGACATGGGGGGCAGCCAGATAAAATACCCAGGGCAGAGAGATGGAGTAGCTTATTTGTGGAATAGCCAGGAGGCCAGTGTCACTGGATAAAGGAGTTCATATTGGGGAGTAAAGTGTAAGAAGACTGGAAAGGTAGGAGGAAGCTAGGTTATAGAGGCCTTTGAAAGCCAAACCAAGCATTTTGTATTCACTCTCGGAGGCAAGAGGGAAGCCACTAGTGTTTACTGAGTTGGGGAGGGGGGGTAACATTATCAGGCCTGCATTTTAGGAAAATCACTTGAGTGGGATATTGAAGAATGGATTAGAGTGGGGAGAGTCTTGAGGTAGCCAGACAGGTGGTACTGATTGCAGTAGTGGTCTAAGTCCTCAGGGGAGAGCCTCTTAGTTCTAAATCAAAAATCTTCCTGGGAAGAGAGTTTCCACTTAGAACTCTCAGTCTATAGATATGGTTGTTCCTAACAGTAGCTTCTAAATAGCTCATAATAATATGCCGCTGATATCAGAAATGGCAGCTCAAACCTTTCACATGATCAGGTTTGACTTTTAGCCATCTTCTTATGTATGCATACATACATACATACACACACATATGTTAGAAAGGCTGTCATTTGGTAGAGTTTTAAAGGCTACCTCTGAACTTATCTCAGCAACTCCCAAATGGTGTGGAACATCTTATTATGAGAGTAAAACAAAATGGGGGCCCATGGGAGCTTTGTCAACTATTTTCATCTGATAAAAATTCAATTTTGCTTTGAAAGGAATTTAACTTAAAGAATGGGAATTGGATGTATAACTTCATTAGCCTATGGAATTAATTGTCAAGGATTCCCTCCACCTCCAATTTCTGGTCTTAGAAAATCATCTGGGACAGTGAGAGGCTGAGGGTTTTGCCCAGGATCACGCAGCCAGTATGTCAGGGGCATGACTTGAACCCCGGGCTTCTTGACTCCAAGGCCAGCTCTCTTTCCATGGTGCTTTATTTAAATAAAGTGAGGAACTTCAATTTAACCCCTCAGACCTAGATTAATCTAACCATTAAATAAATGTTTATTTATATAAATAAATCTTTATTTATATATTTAAAGAAAAAAAGAAATACAACCTCAAAACAACTTTTTAAAAACATATATTTTTAAATTTTTTAACATTTATTTTCAGTTCCAAATTATTTCCCTCCCTCCACCCCCTCCCTTAACCATTTGAGAAGTTGAGAAATACAGTGTGTGTATACACACACACACACACACACACACACACACACACACACACACACACATACACATGAAGTCATGCAAAACCTGTTCAAATCAAGTTTGGTTTTTTTTGGTCAGGGCAATTGGGGTTAAGTGACTTGCCCAAGGTCACACAGCTAGTAAGTGTGTCAAGTGTCTGAGGCTTAATTTGAACTCAGATCCTCCTGATTCCAGGGCCAGTGTTTTACTCACTGTGCCACCTAGCTGCCCCTAAAATCAACTTTTTAAAGACAATTTCAGATGGGGGGGGCAGGGGTAGGTGAGCCAGAGATGAGCTCAGAGCTGGGGCACCAGGGAGGAAGGCCATCTGGCAATAACTACACTGAGAAACAGAGCCATGTAGTGGCTAGAGAGCTGGCCTCAGAACCAGGAGGATCCGAGTTCAAGTCATGTCTCTGGTACATATTGGCTATGTGACCACGAGCAAGTCACTTAGCCTCTTAGTATCCCAGCCAACTCTCAAAGACTCTAAAGTTTCAGAGAAACTCCTTATCTTCATTACTATAGGAAGTTCCTCAATGGAATCTCCCTACATCCAGGGAGAGAGACAGAGACAGAGAAGTCTAGCTTCCAGACTCAATTGTTTCTATCCTGCTGAAAGATCCACTCCAAGCACTGTCAGCACGCTCTTCATTTTGGTGCCTTGGGACATAGCCCTAGTCACCTTATTCTACTTAGCTGTCTGGTCCATGTGCACTTAAGGCTAATATCACAATATTCAGAGGCCCCTTCATCATGCCTTTGGTCTAAGGCTGTCAAAATAGTCCTACAAGACTTAGCCTTTGTGCTAGGAACCAAAGCCTTGTTCTTCCTTACCTCGTCCTTCAAATATCTTGGCCCAGAATATCGTAGTGCTATTGTTCTATTATAAAGGCAAAAAGTTAAGTCATGTCTACACAAAAGAGGTAAGTAGATTTTCCGAAATCTTTCTTTTGATCACAACCCAAGGAACAAGAACTTTCAACGTGAGATTTCTGCCTGAAGTTATGAGGGTGGGTTTTAGTAAGAAAGAATCTGAAGGTATACTTTATTTAGCACATGTATGAAAATCAAAATGGAGCTATTTGGGGGGAAGAAAGAATAAAAGGGTACTGCCAGGAATTGAAAAATGAGGAGTTAGTTGATGTTGATTGAGCAGAAATGTTGTGCAGTGGAAAAAGTGGTGAACAGACCTGGGTTTGAAATGCAGTCTGACACTAACCCAAGGGACTATGCAAAAGCTTGATTCAACCTACAAAATGAGAACTATGTTACTTGCAATTTGTACCTAGAGGCAGGTAGGTGGCATAGTGCAGTGGTGTCAAACTTAAAAACAGGGACCTCTAAATTGAACACAAGGATCCCTGTGGACCACAAACTACCTTAGAAAACCACGTACTAATATTATCTATATGATTGTACTTATTTTGTTAAATATTTCCATATTCCTAAGTGTACACTTAGGAGTCTTCTGGACCAAATATGGGCCCATATGTTTCATAATTCTGGTTTAGATAATAGAGTGCTAAAGGGGGTGGGGTAGGGTGATAGAAGGGAGGGAAGACTGGGGGAGGGGGTAGTCAGAAGCAAAACACTTTTGAGGAAGGACAGGGTGAAAGGAGAGAAAGAATAGAATAACTGGGGGGCACAGGAAAGAGGGAAATACAGTTAACAAAAGTAACTGTGAAAAAAATTTTGAACCAAGTGTCTCTGATAAAAGCCTCGTTTTACAAACATATAGAGAACTGAGTCAGATTCTTAAAAATAAGAGCCATTCCCCAATTGTTAAATGATCAAAAGATATGATCAGTTTTTAGGTGAAATAATCAAAGCTATCTATAGCCATATGAAAAAAGACTAACTCACTCACTATTGATTGGAGAAATGCAAATTCAAACAATTCTAAGGTAACGTCTCATATCTATTAGTTTGGCTAATAAAACAGAAAAGGAAAATAACAAATGGTGGAGCGTGTGTGGTAAAAATGAGATGTGAATGCACTGTTGGTAGAATTGTGAATTGATTCAACCATTCTGGAGAGCAATTCGGAACTATGCCCAAAGGACTATAAAACCATGTATACCCTTTGACCTAGCAATACCACTACTAGATCTGTATCCCCAAAGAGATTGAAAAAAAAACAAAAAGAAAGAAGCCCTATGTATACAAAGATACCTATAGCAGCTCTTTTCTGGGGGCAAAGAATTAGAAATTGAGGGGATGCCCATTAATGGGGGAATGCTGAACAAGTTGTGATATGTGATTATGATGGAATACTATCATACTATAAGAAATGATAAGCAGGATGCTCTCAGAAAAATCTAGGAAGACTTACATGAGCTGATGCAAAGCTAAATGTACTGTGTACAAAGTTACAGCAATATTATAAGATGATCACCTGTGAATGACTTAGCTATTCTCAGCAGTACAATGATCCAAGGCAACTCTGAAGGACTTATGATGAAAACTGCCATCCATCCGCAGATGAAGAACTGATGGTGTCTGAATACAGATTGAAGCAGACTTTTTTTACTGTATTTTTCTCGGGGTTTTTTTGTTGTTGTTTTTTTGTCTACGTTTTCTTTCACGACATGACTATTACAGATATGTTTTGCATGACTACACATGTAAAACCTCTATCTTATTACTTTCCTTCTCAATGGAAGGGGATTGGGAAGGGGGAAAGGGAGAGAATTTGGAACTCAAAGTTTTAAAAACAAACGTTCAAAATTATTTTTACATGTAACTGGGGAAAAATCAAATGTTAAATAAATTAATTGGGGAGGGAAGAGAATAGAGTACTGAACTTGGAGTTGGGAAGACTTGAGTTTAAATCCTTCTTCACTCACTTATTGGCTGTGTGACCCCGGGGCAAGTCCACTTGATTTTTCTCAGTGTCAATTTCTTCACCTGTAAAATGGGGATAATAATTCTACCTGTCTAACAGGGCTGTTTTGCACACAGCATCATGTAAATGCTATCATCACTATTACTATTACCTCAAGAGGTTGTTGTAAGGAAAGTGTATTTAAGGAAATAGCTACCCCAAGTCTGAGGTAAGTTGTCAGGCAGCATACACTCAAAACTGTAGCTCATGAGCCCTCTGAGATGTGTTTAATTTTACTGGTCTAACCGGAGAACACATCAGTTCAAAATCAAAGACATTTGAATCACTCAGCATAACAAAATAAGTGACAAGCAATATTTCCCCCCACAATACTCCCCTACAAGTTATAATACTACAGTGGGAACACACATGGCCAGAGGAAACATGTGGAAGGTAACCCAAGAGACACATAGGTAGGGAGCACATAGTAAAGGGCATCCATTGCTGTAGAGCCACCCATGCCCTCCAGTAAAGTCATGAGGCAAGCTGCTTCCTCCTTGGAGTTGGGGTTCTCCATTTCTTTGTTCTTCTACCACACTGTTTTCTGCTGGACATCCTGGCAGATTTACTCTTGGCTGGGCATCTTTGTAGCTGCTACTCTCTGCTATGATCTGCTGGATTACAACTACCAAGCAATTTAGCTCTTTAGTTTATAACCCTAAGGCTATCATCTTTTGTTATGTAAACCCCAGCTAGCCCTTAAAGCATTTTAAAATCTATCTTTTAAACTAATTTTCTTCTTTCTGGGCTCAGGTTCCCTGATTCTATTTTGTTATCAGATTTGGGGTTAGAAAATTCCTTTCAACTTCTATAATACCCCTGGTCATTAGTCCTTTCAAAACATCCTAGGGACTCCACTTAGCCAAACTACAAAGCAGCTGTATGGAACTGGGGTGACAAGGTTCTTTTCAGCTTCCATCATTCCCATGGTTGCTATGCAAATCAATCTGAGGTAAATCTGAAAGGATGGAGCCAGTGAAGTTGGCTAGTTCCTTCCTTCTATGACACTGACATTTTTATGCATTCCTGCCAGCAACAAAATTACAGATCTCCCTACAGGTATAAATTTTTATGGTGTTTACTTGAATTATCTCCCCCCCACCCCCACCCATCCCACTCTTCCAGTAGAGGTATGAAGTAGGAAAGAAGGAAGATTATACAAGGAACTTAGCCTTAATTCACTGGAAACTTTCATTAATCTTCAAGATTCTTGACAGTTTTACTTTAGTTACTAAAACTTAAGGGAGAAGAGACAGGGGAGAAGGGAAAGGAGAAAAGGGAGAAGGGAGAAAGGAGAGGGGAGAAGGGTGAGAAGAGAAAAGCAAGAGAAGAGAGGGGAAGAAGAAGAAGAAAAGAGAGAGGTAAAGGAAGAGGATACAGACATAACAGACAGAGAAAGAAACAGATGGGAGAGAGAGAGAGAGAGAGAGAGAGAGAGAGAGAGAGAGAGAGAGAGAGAGAGAGAGAGAGAATTTAGGTTTGGAATTTATCTTGTGAAAAACAAGACCTAGACTAGGAGTCGAGAGACCTCATTGACTGGCTATAAAACCTTAGGCAAGTTCCTTCCTCTCTCAAGACTGGCTTCCTCATGTATAAAATGAGAGAGTCAAAAGAGATGATCTCAAAGCTCCCTTCTAGCTCTAGCATTCTTAGGTTCATTCTGGGAAGGAGAGGACCAGACAGCAGCTGCATCCCTTGCCCCTGTCACTATTCCCATTCAGTAGGCAGAGGCAGAAAATTGCCTCCTCCTTGAATTGTGTTCCCTTTTTGGCCTTCCAAACCACAGAAGCTCAGGGAACTCAGGAGCCATCCAGGGCAGTCCATACTTGACCAAGGACTCCCTCTAAACATCACTGATGGAAATTGTCCAACCTCTGCTTAAAGATGTCCAGTGAGAGACCCAGTGAACACAAGTGAAACCAAGAGCTAGCTAGCTATTTAAGACAAAAGTGTTCCAGAAAAAGGCTCTAGGCCACTTGGCATGGTTGGCAGGCCCTAGCCACCAATCTACACTCTTCAGAGCTAATATCCCTCCTTGGCCTGGAGGGGGCCTTTACCCCTTGAAGGGGATAGCACTCTTACCAGAGATATCTGCCTTCAGTTATTTGAAGGTGAAAGTACCTGAGTGTTGAGATTAGGGAACCATATGAATTCAACTCAAGCATTCTTACGGCCAAAGAAAAACAAAGTTTATTAAAGATTCGTCATTATGGGTAGACCATAAAGCATCTGCTCATTTGTAACACTAATATCCATTGGCTAGAACAATCTGAGCAGAGCTTGATTGAACCTGAGCACCTTCATGGAGGCCAGATGGATCTTATATACAGAAAGGTTGTGGGAGGGATCAAGGGTGGTCGAGTAGTCTGGGGTTATGGGAAGAGGGGTTTAGGGAGGACCAGGGTGACTGGGGGACTGGGGTGAGGTCAGACTCCAGGAATGAGAATAAGGGTGGGAAATAGCTGAAGGCTACCTGGAGATGACAGACAATGGAGAGCTAGGGCAACAGACTTGGGTATAGATGTTTTGATAGGATCAAGGGTGAGAAATGACTGGAACGTGATCCAGAGGTAACCAGACCACAGTAGCAGATAACAGATTTGGGCAAGAAAAGCCAGATCAAGTGGGAAGAATTCAAGGAGAGCTCAAGGGGGTTCCCAGAGTCTGTATAACATCAGTATCAGTAACCTATACCCCATCATGAGTATTGAAGTGAAAGTCAGAGGACCTGTGTTCAAATACTGCTCTGCTACTTAAGACCTCTGTCATCTTAGCCAAGTCACTCCAACTCCCTGAGAAGGGGCCTCAGTGATTGCCAGTAAAAAAAATCATATGTCTGACTAGAGGATCTCTAACAAAGGACCCATGATGAAAAATACTATCGGCCTCCAGAGAAATATGAACTCTGAGTGCAAATTGAAGTATAGTTTTCTTACTTTATTTTGCTTGCTTTTTTTGAAATATGGCTAAGATGGAAATGTGTTTTCCATGATTCCACATGTCTAACCAATATCATATTGCTTGCGTTCTCTGTGGGTGGGGGAAGATTGGGAGGGAGGAAGAGAATCTGGAACTCAAAACTAAAAAAATGTTATAAATAAATAATAAGTATTCTAAAAAGAAAGACTTAAGAACTCTCTTCAATATAATGACCAAGCATAATTCCAGAGGATTGTTGATGATGATGATGTTACTTGTCTCTGGATAGAGAGGTGATTGACTCGAGGCACAGAATGAGACATAAATTTGGGGGGCATGGTGGTCAAGGCTGAAATCAGTTTTGCCCAACTATGGATATTTGTTACATACAGTATTTATTTTACTTTCTTCTGCAATGGTGAGTTGGAGAAGGGAGAGAAAATAAATATTTATTCATTAAAAATAAAATTCTATTTAAAAAACACAGATGCCCAGTGAAGGGGAACTGACTACCTATGAGGATGAGCCCTTCCACTTTTGGTTAGCTCTAATTGTTAAGAAGTTTTTCCTTACATAAAGCTTAAATCAGCCTCTGCACCTCTACCTATTATTTCTAGTTCTACCTTTTGGGGCCAAGAAGAATAAATCTAATTGCTCTTTTGTATAACATCCCTTTAGCTTGAAGACAGTTATTCTTGGTAAGGGTCCATTATATAAACAAAGGTGTGAAAGTGGAAATGTCTATTGCACATTTGAGAAATAGACTTGATCATGGCAATGGGAAGCTATTGGAGGTTTTGGGAAGATGAGTGAAGAGGGCAGAGGTGTGCTTTCAGATTTGTACAGTGGTAAAATACAGGATAAATTGGAGAGAGTGAGTCTCATAGTAGGACAGTTAAAAAGGCAGTTACAATAATTCAGGCATAAGGTGTTAAGTTCCTCAGAGAAATCACTGAATCCTAGAGAAAAAAGGGACTTCAGAAGCCATCCAGGAGAGTCCTAAAGCGAAGCATGAATCCCATCTCCAACCTACCTGCCCCAAAGTCATCTTGTGCCTACTTGAAAGCCTCCAGTAAGATAGAATTTTCTCATTCATGAAACAGCCCTTTCTGGTATTGGTTAGTTGTAGTTGTAGGTGTGGCCCTTACTTGGGGAAGTTCAGTTTCCCAGAATGCACAGTAGTGAATGTTTTGGGAAAAACTTTGGAGGCTGGGCATGTGTTTATGTGACTGCAATTGGTTCACGGAGATTTCTGGGAAGGAGAAAGGAGGCATAAGGGAGAGAGTCTGAAGTTTGAGTTATGAATAGACTTTCATCTTGAGAGACAGATATATGTTGGAGGTACTGGTGAGATCCACATGTACTCCTCTCAAAATGAAAGTTTGTCTTCCATTCAAACTGTATCCTATGTCTTCTTCCTCCTTCAAAATCTTGGTGAACTGATGTGGGCAGCACATCGTTGGGTATTTCCTCTACCAAAGTGACTTCCAAAAGGTCACAAAACTGGGGAATGTCAGGTGTAAGAACTGAACCCAGTTCTCTCTCTAGCAACTACAACACAGTGTCTCTTGCATGCTCAATTAATACGTGTTGAATAAATGAATTATCCTGCTTCCAGTTCATGTAGTTTACGTCAAATGTAGACATACCTCCAACAATCCCAAGTCCTCAGCAGTTCAAACTCTTCAGTGAGGGCTGAGGGGTGATGTGAGAAGGGATGGAGAGAATATTATGGCCCATAGACATTACTCTCTCCTGAAGCCTCTGGCTAAATTTATAACCACAGGGAAGGATTTATTATCCTGCTCTGCAGCTTAAACTAAACTAATAAATAGAAAATATATTTAACCTTCCTGTTGAGGCCTCAGTTTCCTAATTTATAAAACAAGGCAACAGTTTTGGGAGGTTTCCCAGCTCTATCACATTTCAAGAGAATTGCACACCCAGTCTCCAGAATTTTTCCCCAAACATCTACTGCTATGCATTCTGGGAAACTAAAGCTCCTAAGACAGGGACTTCATTGGGATGTGCTTCCTTATGCTTAGCTAAAATCTGTCTCCCTGGCCTTCCAAATGCATCTGTCAATCAAACAAATTCAACTTTAATTGATAAACCTCTCTGGCCATAATTTCAGCTGAGATCTGTAAAGCATTTCCCAGCTGAATTCAACTTCACCAATTTCAAATTGGTTGAGAATGCTGAGGTCTTCAGGGGAAGTTGCATGAATGAACATAATAATTACTGGTAACATAATACCAATAATGATCTGCAATTATATTTCCTTTTGTTATTGCAAACAGAACTTATCTGAAGGAAAATGCTTTGGTGTTCTGGTCTTGGGATGGTTTTTGGTAAAGAGAGAGGATAAAATATTGTGGTTTTTCTCTTCTTTAAATGACTCTAGCTTGCCTACTAGAACTTTGGAAGAATTCTGTTTTCTTTTTTCCACAAATTCCTAGAATGAATCTAGGAAATCATGCCAATGACCATCTATCCATGTCCTCTTCCCCACCTGATGAGGGCATTTGGACCCTAGGCTCCCTGCACCACAAGAAATGGATGCAGCAAGCTGAGTTGGCTCAATTAATTTAATTGTAGAGGCAAAATTAATGTTGATGTTACCCAATTAATATTGAAATTAGTGACAATAACAATCAAATTTGGAGCTATCCTAGAATACAAAATTACCAAGTTTGGAACATTACTTATCACTGGATCCTTGAACTATGATACATTCACTCTGTAAACACCTGAATCTAGGTGATAGGTTCTCAGAAATTCTTCTACTTACTAACTCCTTACTTGCCCCCATAATATTAACAGTGTGCACTCTCAAAGCTACTTTAATTTCTGTTACTGTGCCACTTACTAGGAGGCACTGTGATATAGTGAAACCAGCAATAGTTCTGGAGTCACAGGACCTGAGTTCAAATCCTACCACTGCCTGGTCTTGGGCATACCACTTCTCTCTATGTATCAGTTTCCTCAACTATTAAATGAGGGAATTGGATTCCATGATCTCCAGGTTACTTTCAAACTTTCTGGCTTATGGACTCTTTTCATAAATGCCTAGATTAAAATCATTTCCTTCATAGGATTTCTTTCTCTCCCTGCTTTTGTTTAAAAGGACCAAGAGTTGTTTTGTTTTGGATTATTTTTGTTTTTTAACTTTTAATTCAGTTTGTCTCAACAAACACTAAGCAACAACTGCATGCAGGACCTTGATCTAGAAGTCTGGCACTGGAATCAAGGGAGGGACAGGTTGCTACAAAAATGAATTTGATATAGTTTCTGCCCTTAAGTAGCTTGCAGTTTAGTAGGAGAACTAAGGATAGGCACAAGTAAATAGAATGCAAAATAGAACATAATAATACATCAGAGAAGTTGAAACAAAGTGCTATGAGATTTCAGAAGAAGGAAAAAAACCTCTTCCAGTCACAGGAGTTAGCATTTCAGCTGAGCCTTGAAGGACAGGTAAGCCTAGAGAAGGGATGAGACAATCTCAAGGACAAAAATCTGAGGACACATATCAATTGATTTTACATAGGAGAAAAAACGCCTAAAGAGGACGATGTGACTTCACAGGGAGCTCTCAGGTTTACAAAGGGTTTATACAAAAGATGGATGCATGGGAACTTAGGCAAGGATGAAAGGATAATGTCAGGAAGTCTAAAGTCCAGAATAAAGTTACATTTAACTACAAGGGCTTTTTAAACTGAGATGTGAGCAAAAAGAAAAGGGAAAAGACAAACTTGACATGGATAAGGTAGTGATAATAGCAGAAAAAACCTAACTAATAAACTCCTATTTGCCCTTTTCTGGTCCAAATCTGAAGAGAGAGCATATCCTAGAAATTCATGTACCCCGGGTTCAAAAATCAACTTAACCAGTAAGGGAGGCATGGTTAGATCACCACATTTTTTCCTATTTTTTTATCAGGTTTCCAAGATACAAATGTGTCAGGGCAGCCAAAACAGCTAATTCAGCGCTGGGCTGCATCAAGAGAAATGCACACAAGAATACAGTAGTGATAGTCTTGCTGTTCTCTGTTATGAATAGACCACATCTGGGGTAATGCATTTGGTTCTAGCTGCCACATTTTAAGAAGGGCATTGATTAACTGGAGAGCATCCACAGGAGGGATACTTAGACGGTGAGGTCATTAGAGAACATATCATGTGAGAATCAGTTCAAGAAACTAGGGATATTTCTCCAGAATAGTAGAGAATTAGGGGTATCATGTCTTCTAATATTTTAAGAACTCTCATGTAGAAGGAGGATTAGACTTCTACTTAGTCTCTATTTTTTCATTCTTTTGACTTTGTTGTATTGCTTGTTTGTTTTTTGATGTCCGATGGAGTCCTCAGCTTCCACTTGCCCAATTCCAATTTTAAAGGAATTATTTTATCCATTGAGCTTTGTATCTCTTTTTTCCATTTGGCCAATTATGCTTTTTTAAGAAATCATTTTCTTCAGTATTTTTGTGCCTCTTTTACCAAGCTGTTAATTCACTTTTCATAATTTTCTTTCATTGCTCTCATTTCTTTTTCCAATTTTTCCTCTGCCACTCTTATTTATTTTTTTAAAATATTTTTTGCTCTTTTATAAAAAACAAACTTTCTTTAGCTTTTCCAGGAATTCTTGTTGTGCTTGTTTACAATCTACATTTTTAAGGCATTGCTTATAGATGTTTTCAAGTTATTGTCTTCTGAGTTTGTTTCTTGAGCTTCCTGGTCACTATAGTAGCTTTTGATGGTCAAGTTCTTTTTGTTGTTGTTGTTTGCTCTTTTTTTTAGCCTATTTCTTAACTTTGGGTGTCCTATTAGAAGTGGGCTCTGCTCACCTCTGGTGGGGAGGGGGTAGAGGAAGTCACTGTCCCAAACTTCAGGCTTTTTTTGCCCTGCTGTTTCTTTTCACTGGTAGTTCTGGAGGTCTATAAGTTTTCAGTGCTTCTGAGTTGGTATGATCCAGGGAAAGATGTGGTCATTGCTCTCCTGATGTGCATTTTGGTCCTCACCCAGAAAGGGACCCTGCTTCCTTGCAACAGCAAGTACACTTCTCTCTGCCTTGGAACTGTGACCAGGAACTGGGCAACAGAGCTGCCAAATGACACCTGGTCCTATGCCTAGGTGCCTACACAGGGGTTCCCTGTAATCTCTTTCTTATCAGTTACCCAGTCCCCTTATCATCTCTGGGTAGTGAGAGCTCCAGGAGCTGCTGCCACAGCTATCTCTGCCACCTCCAAGACTCATAGGTGGTGATGCTGTGCTCCTGGCTGGCCCCCACGCCAGTATCAAAGACCTCTCCTTCTGATCTCCTAGGAAAAAAATGGCTCAAAAGGTTGGAACCTTTTGTTGTCTATGTCTATGTCCATTTCTATGTCTATGTCTATTTCTATGTCTATGTCTATGTCACTCCAGAATTTGACTTGGTGCATCATTTTAAAGTTGTTTGGAGGGGAACGTTGGAAGAATTTGGCTTGAATGCTCCCTTTATTCTGCCATATCGGCTCTCTCTCTAATTCTCCTTAATCTCAAAGGGCAAATCTCAGAGCAATGAAAGAGTGACAGTTGAAGAGAGATGGACGTCTGCGGACACTGTGAAAAACTTCCTAACAATTAGAGCTCTCCAGCTGTGGAATGAGATGCCTTGGGAAGCAGTGAGTTCCCTCTTACTGGAGATCGTTGAGCAGGGGTTGGGTGCTCTAGCCAGTATTAAAAGAGGGTCAGCGTTGCATAGTGGATGGTGCTGGTCTTGGAAGTCAGAAAGACCTGAGTCTGAATTTCCCTTCACACATGCACTAGTTGTATAATGCTGGCTAAGTCATGTAACTTGAGATTCAGTTTCTTCATGTATAAAAGGAGAATAAGAATATCTATTTGACAGGGCTATTGTGAAAATCAAATGAGATAATGCACGTAAAACATCTTACACACCCCCAAGCGTAATATACATGCAAACTATGACTATTTGATGGGATTCCAACTGAGTTACATATTAGCCTCTAAGATTCCTTCAGACTCTGGAATTCTGGGATTCTCTGAATTTGGGAGAATGCTTTTCAGCCTTGGAAGAAAGGAATACAAAAAGAAATTAAAATCTAAGATAAGCAAGGAGATAATACCAGAGTCCTGGTTGTCCTAGATGAGCTTGAGTCCCCTCAGGCCTGAAATGTGACTATAGAAATGCTGTCAGTGATCTATGAAAAACTGTGGAGAATGAGAAAGGAGAGGCAGAATGATGGTGGAAAGAGCAGTTGATTTAGAGTCAAAGCACATGGGTGCAAATTCCAGAACTGATTCTTACTACCTGTATGGCCTTGTCCAGATCAATTTACTTTTTTTAGGAGTCAGTGTTTTCAACTGTCAAATGAAAGGCTTGTACTAGATAATCCCTGGGGCTCCTTCCAGCTCCAAATCTTTTGTTTGCAAGACTGGAGATGGAAAACCATTGGCTGAGTTTTCCAAAAGGGGGAGAAGGTAGATTCTGGAAACTATAGGCTTGATATTAATTGCCGGCAAAATTCTAAACGTGATTGTTAAAAGGATGGCTTATGGGCCCTTTCAATTAAGGGCTATGGACTGGACCATGGATAAACCAGTGTCTGCTCACATAGACTTTCCAGAGCCAATTGTAAAATTTTTACTCTGAGCATTTACACCTTGGAACTCAGCAAATACTACAAATTAGGGTTTCATTTATTGATTTGTTTATGGTCTAGATTTAAGATTTAAGAAAGTAGTAGAGAAAAATTTTAAAGTACAGACTAAAGTCAAGAGTGTGCTCAGTGTACATTTTTTCCTGGAGATCCAATTGTTAAAAAACTTACCAAGACTTTCATTGGGAGAAGGAATTTCTGGATGAAGAAACTCCTTCTACCAATGTAAAGTAGCATCTTCTCTGCAACTTGATCTTAAAGAGTTCCTTAGAGCAGTGAGATACTAGGTGAGTTGTCCAGGGTGACACAGCTGCTATACGCTGGAGGCAGGATTTGAACACAGGTCTTCCTGGTTCCAAGGTCAGCTCTCTATCCATTGTACAATGCTGACTTTTTAAGAAGACAATTTAAATTTTTAAATGAACCTTTAATTAATCACATGGAAAAACTATAAAAAATATAATAGTCACCTGTAATACCAGAACTAGCTATTCTACAGTGCCATAACTAGCTTTTGTGGTGTCCTTGTGGACAAAGAGACTGGGAATATGGTTCCTTGAGGGGGAAACAGATACCTCAAGATACCAGCCCATGGGGGGCAGAGACACCCCAGACAGTAGGAGGCATCCACAGCCAGGAAGTGGAACAAAGCAGGGTGGGGCCAGAGAAAAGCTTCCCTGGGCTAAGGAAGGATGGATGTCATCAGGTAGCTTCCTAACTTAAAGAAGTATTCTTGCCTACTAAGTGGTAAGCACAGCACCCTGGAGCAAAGGCTTGATCATCCTGACTGAGTGGGGACTCTGGGCAGATGTATTCTTGTTTGCTGTGCTTTGTATATTTTCAGGTTAAATGTGTATAAAGTCATGTTAGAAAGGGATTATCCAAACATACTGGATTGACTGCTTTCCTGTTTTTAATGGTTCATTTCATTCCAATAAGGAGATATTCATGTTGTCCAAGTTGAGTTACATTTTATAATGTTTTTCAACAAAACTTTTTGTCATCACATTGACAACCCATGTGGCAAAGCTGTAGCACCCACCCATAGACCTCAAAGGACGAGGATATGACCACAGCTGAAGGCACAGCAGAACACTTCTTTGGGACTACCCAGCCTCATGCCCACAGCAGTCTGAGGGGGCCCTATAACATTCAGCTCCAAGAGTTATTTCAACACCATCAGATCCTGAAAAAATCCAGACTACAGGCTGAACTTTGCAATACTGGAAAACCAAGCATTGGAAAAGTTGCTAGCACAGCAGAACTCTCCCAGTGAGGCCCGCACTGTGTGGAGTCAGCAGCAGTTTATGCTTTTTTTCCTTTCATTTGGTAAAATAACATATTTGACAAAATGCTGCCACACTCATGTGGGGAGTATTGCATTTTAGGAGACATTTTCCTAAGTCAGTCACTTTGCTGTGATAGGTGCAGGAGAATCTACTTCCCTTTCCTCCACAGTCAGGTTGCTCAGCCCCCACCAACAAGTACCACACTCCCAGGATGGGAACAGGAAGGAAGCTTGACCTAATATCATAGCCTCAGCACAACTTGCTTTGGCTCTGGTGCACACTCATGAGTGGGCAACAGCAACATAGGTACTACTACCACCACCACCACACACACACACACACACACACACACACACACACACACAGACACACACACACAGCATGCCACGCTATAACAGCTATACCACAACTGAGATCCAAGGCCGAAAAAGCACACCATACCTTCAGTCTTTCCCTAGCCCCAGGAACTTCACAGGAGTTCCTCACACCAAAGAACATACTGCTTCCCACTCACTCATGAACTCTCCTCCAGGGCTCTGTTCTCTCCACACCAAGGTTGGGGCCCATATCCACCACCTGTTTTCCTCCATGAAACCTAGAAGATCTTCGGTCACACTCCTTACCCATCCCCAGCTACTCTGTCCAATGATGGATACAGTAGAGTGAACCTACTGTTGCATCCATATGCTTCCCCTGCTCTGCCATCCCTGTAAGCATCCTAATGTCCTGATGGCATCCATCGTTTCTCTGTATACTTCCCCTGATCTTTCCTATTGAGCAGTGAGATACAAGCTCCCTGAGGGCAGGACGGGTTTTCCTTTTTGTCCTTGTATCCCCAGTGTCTAGAACAATGGCTCATGCATGGGACATGTTAAAATGAATCTAGCATAGCTCAAATGAAAGGGATTTGATAGCATCTCCCTTGTCCCTTCAGGCAATTTAGCATTTTTCTTAATTAAAAAATATCAACTTTTAAGACTAATTAGGAAGTTGGGAGTAAAGCTCTACACATACACACACACAAGCAGAAGCCACTGATTTATTCTTTCCTTCACTCATTTGTTCATCAAGTTCAATAAACATTTATTAAATACCTACAAGAGTGGAAATCGAGGTAGGATGATAGAGAGGAGAAAACCCTGGTTTAGGAATCAGGGTACTTGTGTTCAAATCCTAGCAGCTAGTTCTGTTATATATGTAGTACCTGTGTGACCTTAAGCTACTTTCTCACTTGAGACCTCAGTTTCCTTTTCTGTAAAAATGAGAAGGTTGAACTAGATGGCCTCTGAGATCCCTTTCAGCCCAAATCTATGAGCCTATAAATTTAACTCTCTTGCTGTCCAACAGTGTGTTCAGAGCACCTTCTTCCCTTGCTCTTCATACACAAAGAGCTATTATGTGGCTCATACTAATATTTGGAGTTCTCACATTTAAAGAAATGAATGCAAGAAATCTGTGCCAGATTTTGCACATAGTTCCAACCCCCACCCCTATACACACATTATTCTATTTCCTGAGACAAGATTTGGGCAGTTTTACTTAGTCCAACATAGACATCTAGCTCAATGGGGTACACTCAATAAAGCTGTTCATATTCTGAGTCTTAACTGTATTAATTCAAGGCTCTCAGCATCAGAAACTTAAGACACAGCAGTGGCTCTGGAGGATTTCTTACTGTTATCCTTTTACATTTTTTTTCTCTTTGTAACAGAAGGGGAAAAAACAACTTTTCTCCACATCTGACATCCACACTAGAAAAATGGCAAAGGGCCACTCTTCACAGTCACAACACACTTTGCCAAAACATCCAGCTTACAAAGTTATTTTAACTGCACCTTTTCATTGAATGATAAAATGGAAATGCATTAATGAGAGAAGATGGCCTTCTCCAAAAGAGCTTATATACTTTTATGGTTTCAGGTCAATTGATTGTGGACAAAATCTCGTGAGAAAAAGTTTACCTTCCTCTGATCCATCACTTTGGTACATATGACATCTCATTTCCCTCTTGAAATGCCTTCTGCCTTACATGAAGCCTATCAGGGGGTCAAGGAAGTCAGACAGAGTCCTATTTTTCTGTACCTTAGTGACAATAAGACCATTCAGAAAACAACAATTGAAATGAAAGAGGAATGGAATAGCAGAACTCAAAAATATTAGAGATGGAAAGGACTATAAAGAATAAGACAGACTATCTAATCCAAATGTTTCCTTTTACAGACAAAGCAACTGAAGCTCAGAAATGCAAGAGACGAACTTTCCCAAGATCCCACAGTTAGTAACTGGAAGAGAAGGCCCTTGAACCCTGAGTGCACAGTAGTTAATACCAAAATCAGTAGTAAAGTAACCTTTAACACAACATATGTAAAACTCTTTGTTAAATGCTGACAATGATTATATGTGATGCAATGAAGAGGGAAAAAAGTAAAATCACATATAAATAAGTAAAATAAAGTCCAAATGAACAAGAGAGCCTGTGTTCAGTGCACCAATAGTCTGATCCCTGTTTTAATTTGAAGAATCTTATCTTTCAATGTGGTTTTGTTCTACAGCTTTGATGCACAAATTGGCATTGAATGGTCAGCTTTATTTATGCAGTTTATCTGTATGGCCAGGAAGATCACCTCCTAAGCCAATCAGCTAAGTTGTTCACAGATTTCCAGTTTGAAAAAAAAATGCTTCTGAGCTATCAGGTAGGTGTGACTCGTATGTGTATATACATATATACATACAGATATATACAGGTACATATATATGTATATATATGTGTGCGTGTATGTATGTATTTATGTATGTGCTGGGCTCATAGAGAAAGGTACTCGGAGGTGGGGAGGGGGACTCAGAGATATGGCATTCAACTTCTGGCTTCTGTGGAAAAAGGAGCAGGAGGAGGATTTCAATTAAGAAGGAACTATATAGGTGAAGTGGAGGCATTGGAATTGTGAAGAAGACCAGAGATTGAATGTGAGCGGGGGATATTTCAGGTGAATTGAGGAGAAATTGAAGAAAGAATACAAGCTTCTTTCAAGGCTCCACTCACGCGCCACGTCTTACATGAAGCCTTTCCTGATCATCCTAGTTCAAAGATCACAGGTTTTGAGTTAGAAGGGTCATCAAGTCCAACCCTGGAATTCTACAGCAGGGGAGGCCCAGGGAGGTTAAGTGATTTCCACAAAGTCATATACAGGTAGGAAGTGGCACGGTCAGGATTTGAACACAGGTCCTCAGAGTGTAAAGCCATCACTCTTATCATTGAACCACAGTGCCATCTAGACATTATTAGTACTCTCTCATTACTCAAGTTATGTTGTATTCTCTTATCTATGTAGATGTTATAACTTTCCCTTCCCCCAGTACAATGCAGACTCTTAGACCAAGGTTGCCTGGGGCAGAGCCAAGATGGCAGCTGGAAAACAGGGACTCGCTTAAGCTTTACCCCAAATCCTTCCAAACACCTGTCAAAAATGACTCAGAACAAATTCTAGAGCTACAGAACCAATGAAATAACAGAGGGAGGCAGGTTTCCAGCCCAGGACTGCCTGGATGGTCACTGGGAAGGGTTTATTGCTCCTATGGCTGCTTCCAGAGCTCTGGCTGTGGCTGCTTCTGGCCCCAGGCCAACCCGGTGGGCGGAATGAAGCGGCAGATCAGAGCAAGAGTGAAGGGGGCACTTTGCTGGCACAGAGGCAGGGTTCTCTTTCTTTGCCCTGCTTGGGTCTGGGTCATGGTCCTGGTTGGTGGTTCTTGGGGGAGGAGGAGCACTAGTGTGGCAGAGCTTGCTGTGTCAAAGTAGCTCTGAAAACAGCAGTGCAAGACCTCTGAAGCTTGGGACAAAGCACTCACCACTCTGAAGGCAGTCATACCCTGACAAAAAGCTCAAGGGTCAAGTAGTTGGCTAGGAACATGAACAAGCAGTGCAAAAGGACTCAGAGTATAGAATATTTTTTTTTGGTGACAAAGAAGATCAAAACATACAGCCAGAAGAAGTCAACAAAGTCAAAGAACACACATCAAAAGACTCCAAGAAAAATATGAATTGGTCTCAGGCCATGGAAGAGCTCAAAAAGGACTTGGAAAAGTGAGTAAGAGAAGTAGAGGAAAAATTGGGAAGAGAAATGAGAGTGATGCAAGAAAAACATGAAAAACAAGTCAATGACTTGCTAAGGGAGACCCCAAAAAATACTGAAGAAAACAACACCTTAAAAAATAGACTAACCCAAATGGCAAAAGAGCTCCAAAAATCCAATGAGGAGAAGAATGCCTTGAAAGGGTTGGTGCTCTATCCACTGTTCCACCTAGCTTCCCCTAGACTTATGATTCCATCTGTGAACTATGAGCTCCCTATGAGGAAATCTCTATCCCAATGCAAATTGGCACCTGGTCTAAGACTTTCAGTCTAAGAGGGTTACATGGGGCACTAACAAAAGTTAAGTGATTTGTTCAGTGCAGATAAAATTCAGGTCCTGAATGCAGGTCTTCCTAGTTACCCACTTGTTCCTGCTGTCTGCAGGAGGGGGGAGAGGGAACATATCTGAGTCCCAGCCTTGGCACTGCCATTTGACCTTTGGTAACTCACTTCATCTTCCTGAGCCTCCTGAATAAAATGATAGAGTTTACCTAGATGACTTCAAAGATCTGTTTCTAACACTTTACGAGTCCATGATCCCTTCCATATTGAAGAATCAGCAGATCTGTGGTTCTTCCTCTTAGCTCATTTGAGACAGGAGCTGTATTTAAAATGAGATTTTTCTAGCATCTAAAGAAGGGAATGAAAACTAAAATATAACAAGTCTAGAATTTAAAACTGTTGAATTATAGAACACGAAAAGGCTATACTTAGAGATCCAAAGCCCCAGCATTAAAGTATATATGATTTCCTGAACTAATTAATCCATTTCTAAGATTTCAGCCTAGCTTGAGCATAAGGCCATCCACCGTTTTGCCTTGGAGAAGCCCCAGCTTATGTTTCTTCTAGCTCACATCTCAACTCCAATCCCAGTTTGGGGATCTTCTGCAACAAAAATGGTACCCCTCCTCCTCTCTGACGTCCAGTACCAAGAATTAGAGTACTTTGGGCCCCTGTAACTGCCCACATTTGTGAAGCTGATGCCAACTAAGCACAATTGCACACTTCAAACTTTATCCAGTTCAACATTAGTCACGGCTCACATGCTCCCCATCTCTCCATCAAGGAAGTATTCACCCAATGGACTCAGCCATTATATACTTTTCACCAGCAGAAGGGAAAGGGTTATGTTACCTCTTCCAATATTCCCTGGCAAAGTACAGTACCTGTGGGTATGTATCACCTAATTCTGAACATTCTTGCTAAGTTAGCCAGTGCTGAAAGGTTAGGAAGAAAAGTCTTTTGCTTTATGTACTACCAGAAGAGAAATAAGATGACTTTTGTTCCTAGTAGTGTTTGATATATGTTTTGGGACTCCTCTGCTAAGGCTGTGTTTGAAAACTGGGGCTCTTGTGAGGTAAGTTATCCTGACACATGCACTTTGTGCTAGCGGCGGTGAGGGGAAAAAAGGCTCTGAGGTGGGCTGTGACAATCTGCTAAAGCAGAGACTTAAATATTTCTCTTAGGGCCAGATGGAATAGTTATTTACACAAAACAGCTATGAAGTCACAGCTATCTCTCAAATATATTTTAATTTTAACCTAGTCTAACTAGGCCTTCCCTGTTTAAGCCTCAAATCCCCAAGGTAGCTAAAGGCAACAGCGCACATGATACTGAGCTTGGAGTCAAAGAGACCTCAATTCAAATCCACCCTCAGACACTTCTTAGCCATGTCACCCTGGGCAAGTCACTTAACCTTCAACTGCCCCAGTTTCTGCAACTGTTAAATGGGGGTTATAATAGCACCTATCTCCCAGGGTTGTTGAGAGTATCAAATATGATAATATTTAAAAAAAACACAGCACACTGTCTAGCACATAGTAGGCTCCATAGAAATGCTTATCCCCAGACCTTTCCTCCTCTTTTCAACCTGTCTTCATCTGTTCTGTCCATTCACCTTCCCCTCCACTCTACTCTAGCTCAATCATATTTTAGACTCTCCAACAGTTTTCACACAATGCCTTCTTACTCACTTCTTCCATTTCCTCCACCCTCAGGTCACAGTATGCAGCTAGACATTTCTACAAACGTTCAGCTCATCGTCACTGCCAATACCATCATCACCATCACATTTATCAACTGATTTATGTCATAAAGAGTTTTTCCATATACCTTTTTTTTGCTTCTCAGAGACAACCTGGTAGTCCAAGTGATATTATTCAAATTTTACAGATGAGGAAACTGAGGCTGGTGGAGGGAGAGTGACTTGCCCAAAGTCATAGGACTAGGAAGTGGCAGCACTAGGACAGGAACCCAAGTTGGCTGATGCCTTGTCTACTCCCTATGCTCTTTCTCCTACCCCATGTTGCCTCCCATTATCTACCTCCCAGATACTTCTACAAGTTCGATGATGATAAACCAGTAGACATTACGATCTCCTCAGATCTGCATTATCACCTTTGCTCTGATACCACTGTTCTCCCAGTCACCCGGGCTTGAAAGTTTGCCATCACCTTTGACTCTTCCCTCTCCCTTATTCCCCATGTCTAGCCATTTGCCAAGGCCTATCACCTCTGCTTCTACAATATCCTTTCCATCCACACTGCCATCACCCTAGTGTAGACCCTTAGCATCTCTTGCCTGGTATACAGTAGTTTCCAAATTGGTCTCCCTGCTTCCAATCTCTTCTTGTTCCAGGCTTCACACAGTTGCCAAAATAATCTTCTTAAAACACAGAGCTGATAAGGTTTATCTCCTTCCTCAGAAGTCTTCAATGGCATCTCATTGTCTACAAAATAAAATATAAACTTTAGCCTAGCCTTCAACAGTATAACTCTAACCTATTTTTCCCATCTTATTTTATAGTACCACCCTTCATATCATCTATGCTCAAGCCAAATTGAACTCCCAATCTCATGCCAGACCCTTTAGCCTCCATATATTGCAAGGCTGTTCCCCATACCTGCAAGGGACAACCTCCACATCTTCAACTGGTGAAGTAATGTTATTCCTTTAAGTCTCAGCTCCATTTCTACCTTTTCCATGGAGCCTCCCTGAATATTCCAACTTGGTAATAAACCTTCCTTCTTTGAATCAGTCACACTACTCTGTTTGGCCTCTCTGATATGATTAATTATATTCTTTTTAAAAAATAAATTTTACTGATATAGTTTGCTTTTACATCACTTGCATTTTCCACTGTATCCCTCCTCTACCTCCCTCCAAGAGAGCCATCCCTTATAATAAATAAGAAAAAGAAGAAAAAAAGTTCCATAAGCATAAAAAATAAAACATATTTTTAAAGATCTAACATTATATGTTGCATTCTATACCCATGATCCTCCACCTCCACAAAAAAGCAAGAAGCATTTTCTCATATCTCTTCATTAGGGCCAAGCTTAGTCATTATCATTTCACAGCATGCAGTTGTGATTCTTTTGTAACTATTCTTTCCATTTACATGTTGTAGTCATTTTGTTTATTGTTTTCCTGGTTCTGCTTACTTTGCTTTGCATCAATTCATGTTAAGTCTTTCCATGTTCCTCTGTATTCATCATCTTTATTGTTTCTTAAAGTATGATGATTCCATTAAATTCATGTACCACAATTTGTTTAGTCATTCCCTAATTTATGGGCATCCGTTTTGTTTCTAGTTCTTCATTACTACAAAAAAGCATTGCCATATATATATTTAGGTACATATGGAGCCTTTCATTTTGTCATTGACCTCCCTGAATAGAAGTAGGGTCTCTGGGTCAAACAGTATAGACATTTTAGTCATTTTCTTTGCATAATTCTAAATCACTTTTTTTTTCAGAATGGTTGTACCTATGCATCGGTCCACCAACAATGCATTAGTGTATCAGCCTTTCCACATCCCTTTCAACATTGACTATTCCCTTTTTCGTCATTGTTGCCAATTCATTGGATGTAAGGTAAAACCCAAAGGTTGTTCTGATTTATATTTATTTTATTATTAGAAGATTTCACATACTAACTTATACTATAGTTGTTGGGGTGTGAGAGTATCTCTTTCCCCTTACTGAACTGTACATGCCTTGAGGACAAACAAAATGTCATTTTTTTAAATTTCCCTGTCCCCATCACCAAGCACAAGGTCTTTCACAGAGTAGAGGGTTAATAAATGTTTGTAGAAAACATTAGGGAGTGGAGCCAAGATGGCAGACTAAAGGCAGGGATTCACTTGAGCTCTCACCCAAACCCCTCCGAACACCTGTAAAAATGCCTCTAAACAAATTCTAGAGCAGCAGAACCCACAAAAAGAAAGAGTGAAACAAATTTGCAGCCCAAGACAACCTGGAAGGTTGACAGGAAAAGTCTGTTGCACCAGGCTCAGAGAGGAGGGCAGTCCAGTGCAGGTCAGCATAGACCAGACCCCAGCAAACCCAGGAAGCCTCAGGGGACTGAATAATTGGCAGCTATGGCGGTTTCCAGACATCTCAACTCACAAACATCAAGGACAACTTATGAGGTCAGTAGGAAAGGTCCATTAGACCTGTGTAAGAGAGGAGCACAGTCCAGCCCTGGCCCCAGCACAGTTGTGGCCCCAGCAAACCAGGAGCAGGCTTTGGGAGTGACTGAATCATAGTGGTGCCAGCAGCTGCTTCCAGCACTCTCAGCTCACAGATGGTAAGGAGAAGATCATATGACTGGTCAGAAGGAGATTACAAGTGTCTCTTTGCTGGTACTGAGGCAGGACTCTGTTGCTTTGTCCATGCTTGGATCTGGGTCGCAGTCTTGGGTGGCAAGTCTGGGGCAAGGAGGAGCACTGGCATAGCAGAGCTTGTGGCAGCAGTGGAGAGGGAACCTTCCTCACAGTTCCAGGGCAGAAAAGAGTGCTTGTGGTCACTCACTTCTGAGACCACAGGCCAGGAGAGAAGTAAACACCTCTCCTTACATCATATCACCTTGGAAGAACTGGAAACTTACAGGTCCTTAGAAGTATCTCTTAAAACAGCTGCACAAAACCCCTGAAGCTTGGGACAGTGTGCCCTTCACCTTGGAAGCAGAGCCCTACCTTAACAAAGAGTTAAAAAGTCAAATAATAGGTTGGGAAAATGAGAAAACAATGGACAAATTCAGACTATAGAAACTTACTTTGGTGACAAGGAAAATCAAAACATACACTCATAAGAAGACAACAAAGTCAAAGCTCCTACATCCAAAGCCTCCAAGAAAAAATATGAATTGGTCTCAGGCCATGGAAGAGCTCAAGAAGGATTTTGAAAATCAACTAAGAGAAGTAGAGGAAAATTGGGAAGAAAATGTTAAATAATTAATGAATGAAACCCATAATCATTTTACCGGTGCATTTGAGATTAAACCGATATGCTAGTGAGGGAAGCCAGGTAAAAATATTTTCACATAGACTTCACTGTTCCTATGCTTTAAAATGAGATTATGAGAAATGTATTTGAGCTTCTGGTGTGAATCACTAGGGATCTGAGATCATGTCAAAGTACACAGCATGAGATTAATCTGCTTTTAGCTTTTCTTGTCAAAAGGTTCCACTCTATAGGTTTTAGTAGCAGAAGAGAAGAAAGAGGAGAAAGGGGAGAAAGCCAAGAACTGATCATAACACTGGCTCCTAATAGCAGAATAAGCCCTCACAGAGAGGGGACAGTGCAGGGAGGAAAGGGGCCAACTAGAAATGAAGAAGGATCCCCCTCGAGCTGTTTGTTGAGACATAATGAAAGCATTTTGTTTTCAAGACATCTTGGAGGAATAACAGGAACTAAGGGCAATTAGAAGAGGAAAAGTAATTGGGGAGGGGTGGGAATAAAACTTGAAAGAAATTATTTGAAATTTAGATTTGCTACAGAAGGAAACTGGGAGCCTGAACTTTGGAGCAACATGATTGAATGCTATTTAGGGAAGATGATCCTTCCTGCTGTCTATAAAATAATCAAGAGGAGGGATAAACTGGAAGCAAAGAGAACAGTTTGTAGTCAATTGCAATGATCTAAACCAGAGGTGGCTAGGGTTCAGGGCTATGGGTCAGCAATGAAAGGGGTGTGTTAAAAAATGTCATTTAGATTTGGTGGGACCATAGCTCTAGAGTTGGAAGGGAACTAAAGGTCACTTCTCCAACTCTTTCTGGAGAGGAAAAAATTGGGGGCCAGAGGAGAATGACTTACCCTACATTGCATAGTTAGTATTTCAAGCTAGGCCCATAGAACTCAGATCTAGAGTTCTTTCCACTGTACCATTTGAGAGAGAAAGAAGAGTAAGTCCAAGATGTCGCCTGAGTTGAATGAGTGGAGGAGTAACCGATAAAACAGTGGTTTAACTGTTAATGATGAACAGGCTTAGAGAGGTTGACAAGGTCAGGGAAAATAATAAACTAAATTTAAGATATTTAATTTTGTGTAGTCTTTGCTATCATTTTGCCTTAACAATTTAAAATATCTTAAATAAAATAAATTGAGCAAGCCATCAATGAACGCCCTAGGTAAAAATCTCCAGGGCCAGATGGTTTTACATGTGAATTCTATCAAACACTTAAAGAAGGATTGATTCCCATACTCTATAGACTATTTGGGGAAATAGGGGAAGAAGGAGTCCTACCAAATCCTTTTTATGATGCAAATATGGTACTAATACCCAAACCAGGAAGTCAAAACAGAGAAAGAAAATTATAGACCAATTTCCCTAATGAATGTTGAAGCAAAATTTTAAATAAAGTATTAGCAAAAAGATTGCAGCAACTTATCATGAGAATAATACACTATAACCAGGTAAGATTTATTCCAGAAATGCAAGGCTGGTTCAGTATTAGAAAAACTATCAGCATAATTGATTATATCAACAACAAAACTAGCAGAAACCATAAGATTATCTCAATAGAAGCAGAAAAAGCTTTTGACATAATACAATACCCATTCCTATTAAAAACACTAGAAAACATAGGAATAAACAGTCTTCCTTAAAATTATAAGAAGCATCTACCTAAAACCATCAGCAAGCATTATATGTAATAGAGATAATCTAGATGCATTGCCAATAAGATCGGGGGTGAAATGAGGATGTCCATTATCACACCTATTATTCAATTTGGTAGTAGAAATGTTAGCCTTAGCAATAAGAGAAGAAAAAGAAATTGAAGGAATTAAAATAGGCAAAAGAGAAACTAAATTATCACTATGTGCCAATAATATGATGATTTACTTAGAGAATCAAGTGAAAAACTACTTGAAATAATGAAAGAAACTTTAGCAAAGTTGCAGGATATAAAATAAACCCACATAAATCCTCAGCATTCCTATATATTACTAACAAAGCCCGCAAGCAAGAGATAGAAAGAGAAATTAAATTTAAAGTTACTGTAGACACTAGAAAATGTTTGGAAGTCTACCTGGCAAGACAAACTCAGGGCCTATATAAACATAATTATGAAACACTTTTCACACAAATAAAGTCTGATCTAAATAAATGGAAAAAAAAACATCAGTTGTTCATGGTTAAGCTGAGCAAATATAACAAAAATGAGAATTTTACCTAAATTAATTTATTTATTCAGTGCCATACCAATCTAACTACCAAAAAATTATTTTACAGAGCTGGATAAAATAGCAACAAAATTCATCTGGAAGAACAAAAGGTCCAGAATATCAAGGGAATTAATGAAAAGAAATGCTAGGAAAGGTGGTCTAGCCATACCAGATGTTAAACCGTATTATAAAAGCAGCAGTCATCACAACTGCTTGGTACTGGCTAAGAAACAAAGTGGTGGATCAGTGGAATAGGTTAGGTACACAAGATGCAGTAGTCAATGGCTATAACAATCTACTCTTTGAAAGACCCAAAGAATCCAGCTTTCGGATTAAGAATTCACTATTTCACAAAAAAACTTCTGGGAAAACTGGAAAATGCTATGGCAAAAACTGGGCATAGACCAACCAATATCTTACACCACATACCAAAATAAAGTCAAAATGGGTTCATGATTTAGGAATAAACGCTGATACTTATTAGGAATAAAGGCTGATAAGCAATTTGAGAGAGCAAGGAATAGTTTACCTGTCAGATTTATGGGAAAGGAAAGAATTCATGGCACAAGAGATAGTGTTACAAAATGCAAAATGGATAATTTTGATTACATTAAATTGAAAATTTATTTGTATAAAAAAGCCAGTGCAACAAAGATTAGAAGGGAAGCAGAAAATTGGGAGAACATCTTTACAACCAATGTCTCTGATAAAGGCCTCATATCTAAAATATACAGGGAACTGAGCCAAATTTATAGGAATACAAGTCATTCCCCAATGGAGAAATGGTCAAAGGATAGGCAGTTTTCAGAGGAAGAAATTAGAGATATCTATAGGCATATGGAAAAATGTTCTAGATCACTATTAATTAGAGAAATGCAAATCAAAATAGCTCTTAGGTACCACATCTCTCCTGTCAGATTGGTCAGTTCTGGAGAAATGGTCAAAGGATATGAATAGGCAATTTTCAGAGGAAGAAATTAGAGATATCTATAGGCATATGAAAAAATGTTCTAGATCACTATTGATTAGAGAAATGCAAATCAAAATAGCTCTTAAGTACCACATCTAGGTCTCTTTCAAAAACACTAGAGAAGTGAAAGCTAAAGGGAAAAGATATCACACTCTGTGTGCGTGTGTGTATGTGTCTGCATCTGTGTCTGTGTCTGTGTGTGTTTTACTGTGGGTGTGGCTAAGAGTCCTGAAAAACGAGGAGGAACAGACACAGAAGAACTGCTGGTCCTCACTCCCTCTCTCTGCTTTATTTCAAATGGATGTGACTAAGACCCATTTCTATCATGTTCTTTTATTCAACTAAAGTTGAGTAACTTTTTCTTTCAGCTAAAGATTATATCTGATTTCCAGCTATATTTAAAGAAATCCTAAATGAAAACTACATGAGACACACAAAAAAAGCTTCACTTGCTCATTGTTTGGATTTTGATGGCTCAGAGTGTAAATAACAATTGTTTCTGTTCGATCAGAAACTCTGAGGGTCTTCCCGTCCCAGACTGATTCTTTTGTGATGGGAAACTAGGCCATCTTTGGCCTTTAAACACTGAATGGGTATTGCCTCACACAAAGTGAGACCTGGGAAAGACCTTAGCTTGACAAGGACAAAGTTTCCCACCACATCTGGGTCCACTGCCAATCATCTTGACCTTTGTCTTGCCACTGGAGTCTGATGACTCTGGAGGAGAGGGTAAGGCTGATGACTCTGTATAGCTCTGCCTCACTTAAATTTAATCCACTGGCCAGTTAAGACATCACCACGCTGATGTCATGGGTCCTCTTCAAAAAAGAAGGTTGGATAACAACATCTGATTTATCTCATTTTATTTCTCATAAGCATCTGTAGTTGAGCCTGTCCTTTGCATGTCTATTTATCCCTTTGTTCTCAGTATGGTGACATGGGACAGTTCTGGGAGCCATATAGGAAAGAGTAGCCTTTCCTAGCACAAGGTTAAGATCCCAACCTCCACCACTGTTAAAGAGTTTTCATTCTATACATTGAGAGCATAATCCTGAGCCATTCATATGTTTTACGGCCACACTTCCAAGGGCAGAATTACTAAGAACTTGGGCCTTTTAAATCAACCTCACCAGACTATGATCCTAACGTAGCAACCCTTAGGGTTATGTGGGTATTTGGTAAATACAACTGAATTGAACTATACTTCATCTAAACCTCTCATCATGAAAAACAGCATGGTATACTGGATAGAATGTTGGGCTTGGATCATGAAATATGTAGTTTCAAAAGCCACCTCTGACACTAACTGGTTGTGTAACCATGAACAAATAACTTAACTTCTCTGTTCCTCAGTTTCCTAATATGCAAAATGAGAATGATGATGATCATAATAGCTGTATTATCTATCTCACAGAATTGTTGTGAGGTTCAAATGAGATATGTATGCATTAGTATGATATATGCCCCAATAGCACATAAGCTCTTGAGGGCAGAGATTATTACATTTTTTTGTCTTTTATCACCAGATCACAGTAAGGCGTCTTAAACAAAGGGTTCCCACAACATGCTTGTTTATTCATTCAACTTGTATTTATTAAGCACCTACTAGGTGCCCAGCACAACACTAGATGACGCAAGCACAAAGACAAAAGTGAAATGGCCTCTACTCTCAAGTAGCTGATAGTCTATTGGTGGAGAAACAACATGTAACTAAAATATTAAATGTAAAATACATGCAAAGTAATTTCTGGTGGGAGATGGCATTAGTAGCTGGATCAAACTAGGTCCTTTAGGAGGTGGCATTAGTAGCTGGATTGGGATGGATCATTTAGAAAGTGGCACTTGAGTTGAACTTTGGAGGGAGCCAAGGATTCTCTGAGAACATCCAGATATGCAGGATAGCCTATATAAAGGTACAGGGATGGGAGACAGAATATCATGGGTGGGAATCAGTAAGAAGGCAGGCTCAGAGAATAACGGACCTAGAAAGATAAATTAGAAGCAATGTAACAAAGACTTTTAAAGTCCTTGGAGAACAAGTTTGTATGTAAAATGCTCTATAAATACTAATTGTTATCATATATGGATCTAGTCCCCTTTCTTTTGTCCTCAATAGAAATGGAGAACATGTTCATGTATATGTTTTCCTTCTGTAGATGTGGGAGCTCTTATTCAGCTCCAGCACCCTCCATTCAGACAGCCTCCCTCCTCCAGGATGATAAATAAGCCTAATTCTATTCAGCCTTCTCTCATAGGCCTTACTTCCGTAACAAGTGATTAATAGAGTTATAATCATCCTTAGCAGGAAATGTGCTCTGTGCTGTATATATGGACTCATTCACACTCCTTAGTGGAGACTAGAAGAGTTTTTGCAGTTACCATCAATGATAATTGCTCTATTCACTAGATATTACTTAGCCATCCCCCAAATGGAATGCAATTGGGATCTCACTGATAAAATTAGATTTTATTTCAATAATGGAATGGATCTGTACTCTTTCTATAGCCTTTAATTAATTCAGTGTAACAGTGTGATGAATTGATTCACTTTCCTGGTAATTGCTGCACATTTATGAGAAATAAGATGACTAAAAACAATATCCTCTTCCTGTAGGTATGCTGACATGTGAAGGCTTTAAAACCATCATGTGACTCCAGTGCAAGAAAAATCCAGGCAATTAAAGTTTCTAGCAGGAAAGGTCAATGTGTCCAGTCTTTAGACTTTTCCGCCCCTTCTTTGATGGCACAGGGGCATTGTATTTGCTATAAGTCAGAGTTTTTCTTAAATGTTACTCTTTGAGATGGTTCACATTTTAACCCCTTCCACGTATTTTAAGGTGGTTCTGCGCCATTCTTTGTCATAGTGAGATTAAATGAAAGAGGATGGTGACATTTTCAAATAGCCAACTCTACCTTCACACATACATACACGTTTAAAACATATGCACTCAGAAGTCATATTTTTATCTTTGTAGACAATCTGTGAGAAGTGGATGCCTAATTTCATTTTCAAAACATCATTATTGAAATCACTGGCTTTGAGAAAGGAACCATCTTTAACCCAGGCTCGTCATCACCACTGACATTTATATAGCACTTTAAAGGTTGTTAAAATGGCATTTCAGTCATACCTTTTGTTTTCACATCACAGCCATTTCCAGATGTACTCACTTTACTGCCTCTTCATTACCGACCAATGAGCCTTTCCTTGTTATGAAGGCAACTGATTAAGCAAAACTGACATACATAGTGACCACATCTGACAGCATATTCAACATTCTACCTCCTTATTGGTTAGCCTCTCCAAAGAAAGAAGGGAGGTACATTATTTCATTTCTTCTCCATGACCTAGATCAGACATAATGATTACACCATTCAGCTCCCTTTTGGTCATCTTATCATATACATTATAGCCATCATTGTATGGATTATCTTCTTGGTTCTATTTGTTTCACTCTGTATCAGATCATATAACTCTTCCCAGGTTTCACTGATTTCTTCATTTTTTTTTCATTTCTTATGGTACAATTACATTCTATTACATTCATGCACCATAATTTGTTCAACCATTACCCAATCAATAAATATCTATTTTCCAGTTTTTTAATCATACACACAAAAAAGCTGCCATGAGTACTTTGGTGTAAATGAAATGTGACTTTCTATCTTTGACTTCCTTTGGGTTATTTACCAGATTTAAGATTTGCAAAGTGAGTTACATACATTATATCATTTGGTCCTCACAACCACCATGTATAGTTGGAACTATTACTATCCCCACTTTACGGAGGAGAAAATTGAAGTTCAGAATAAATATGTTCCAGTATTCTACACACAGTAGGGACCTAACTAATATGTGCTAAATTGAATTGGCTATGCTAGCTATTGCATCACAAAGAAAACACTGAAGGTATCTTCCATGTACACATACGTGTGCTCATACACACATACACATGATGCTTTGACTACATTTCATTACTTAAGGTATAGAAAAAAAAACCTTCTCGTGTTTCAATATCTAAATGAACCCTGCATCTCTCTAAGGGGCTAAGAAATCAAATCACTCCTTCAAATCCTTCTAAAACACATGGGAGCTCCCCCCACCCAGATGTCCATTTTTAAAATAACTTTTTTTTTTCCTGTCTGACATTGCAGGGCAGAGGTCTTATTTTCCCAATTAAAATCTTAAGACCAACAATTTAAGCAGCTCTTCCCCTTGATATACAATTGATTCTTCCTCAATAATGTTTAGAGCTAGTGAGCTAAATGTCAAGGAAAACACCCCTGGCAATCAAGTATTTGGGCTAGTTTTTAACACAGTGAACTATTTAGTGGAAGGAGATATTTGACCGCTAGCCTTTGGGAAGTGCCTTGTCTTTTCTGAATTTAGTACAGCAGGCCTAAGAAAACTAATGAGCTTTCTCCAAAAGTAGCACTTGAATTACTCACTGAAGGATTATACAAATCATTCTGAAAACTGTTTTCAAAATAACATTCTATGGAGTAAAAGATCATCAGTCAAGCAACTAGTATTTATTAAGGCCCAAATATGGGCAGGGCACTGTGCTAAGGTAATGGGGATTCAGACAAAAGTCCCCTCAAAGAACTTACAGTCTAGCTAGGGGACAGAATATATACATATATAAGAATATACAGGGTATAAGGCAGAGAGAGATCTGTGATTTCACTCTGGATTTAAGAAACTCATAGGTACCTTCTCTGAAACTTATAGATGAAGAAAGCTGTAGTGAGCTCTGAGAAGGTTAAGTGACTTGCCCATGGGCACATACCCTTTCTGTGTTAGAGGTACGACTCGAACCCAGGTCTTTCCAGCTTTGAGGTTGGCTCTGTATAATCCACACTAGTGGTATGAAACTCAAATAGGAGCAGGGGCCATTAAACTATACATAAGGATCCCTAGAGGACACATATTGATTTGGTTTTAAAATAAAATAGTATATGTGGTTTACTGTACTTTTATTTCTTTCATTAAATATTTCCCAGTTACATTTTAATCTAGTTTAGGCTACACTGGGGAATATTGTGGGCTGCATGCTGCCTGCAACCCACATGCAACCCCACCCCTCTCCCCAGACTTTATACCAAATATTTGCAAAATAAAAGATATTTGAAGGTTGAAGCACTAGAATTTGGGGAAATGAGGAAAGCCTTCATTGACGGGGGAACACTTTAACTGAGTTTTGAATGAAACTATGGATTCCAGGAGACAGAAGGGAAGAATGAGTTCATTCCAGGCATGGGGAATGCCAGTGTGAAGTCATGGAGATGAAAGCTGGAATACTATATGGCAGGAACAGTAAGAAGGCCAGTTTGATGGAACCAAAGAGTAATGTGTAATATGTTTGGACAGGTAGGTGAGAGTCATAAAGGCCTTTAAATGACAGGGGAGTTTATATTTGGTCCTAAATGTGATGAGGAGCCATTGTAGTTTATTGAGTAGGGACTGACATGGTCAGGCTTGCATGTTAGGAAAATGTTTCTTTTGGCAGTCATGCAGAGAGGATGGATTGGAGTGAGGAGAGACTTTGGAAAGGGAAACGACTCAGAAGGACATAGAAATGTTCTAGATGAGAAGTGATAAAACCCTAGAAAGACAGGTTGGAGATAGATTGTGAAGGGTTGTAGATGCCAAACAGAAGAGTTTGTATTTTATCCCAGGGGCAATAGGGAGCCACTAGAATTTATAGAGCAAGGGAGTAACATGGTTAGGCCTGTGATTTAGGAATAACAGTTTGGCAACTGTTTAAAGAAAGGAATGGAGAGGAGAGAGACTAGAGGCAGGGAGACCAGTTAGGAGTCTATTGCAATAGTCTAGGCCAGGGGTGATAAAGGCCTGAACTGGAGTGATAGTCATGTTACAGATGCTAGGATCATAAGATTTAGAGCTGGAAAGCACTTTTCCAGTCACCTAGTACACCCTTCTCATTTTACAGATAGGAAAACTCGAGGCTAGAGAAGGGAAGTGACTTAGTCTGTCATAGGAGGACTCTTGTCATGAATGACTCCATCTTGGATCTGGGGTAGACAGGAGTACTCAAGTACTTTAAAGAATGCAAGCAATGTTTATTTAAGTTATAAATACCACATGTTGGTCAGAGAAGTCTGATGCACATATTGCATTCTGTTTCCAACCCAGACATGGTTGCTGTCAGTTGTTTATAAAAATAAGATAATTACCTGTAGTGTTAATGTCAGCATATTTGCATATTGACACAAACACCCTAAGGTATTAGTTGGCTATTGCTATATAATGCACAAGGTGATTGGCTGGTGTAAGCATAAAACCAAGCTGTACAGAACCCAGATTACCCCTCCTCATTGTGACAGACTGGCTTGGTTATATAGTACTGATCAAAATCTCTAGCCCAGCTGTGGTACTTGGAGAGGCCACAGCGGTACAAGCAGAAGAGAAACCCTACCAGGAGCCTGCAGTTTCCAGGGAGCTCTGAGGGGAATGACAGCATCAGTCTGGACCAGAGGGAGTGCAGCTTCCAGCCCTCATTACCTACAGCTCTGGCAATGAGTACACAGATTTACTTCCAGATCTCCATGCTCCTGAACCAGAGACCTTCTCACTGTCCAAGGAGGGATAAGATTGTGCTTTCAGTGATACAAATGATATCTGCTTGTAAGTGACCCTCACCTACTAACTTTAAATACAGGAATTTTAATCTGTATTATACCAAGGATCCCTTTGACAGTCTGGTGAAACCTGTGGAACCCTTCTCAAAATAATGTTTTTAAATATATAAAACAAAATACATACGATTATAAATGAAACCAATTATATCAAAATACATTTAGGATTTTTTTTTAATTTCATGGACTCCAACTTAAGAGCCCCTGCTTTAGAACAATCAGGTATTTAGGATTTAGGACAGTCAGTTTTTTAAAAATATTTTGATAAACTTCCTGATAATTAAATGACTTTCGAGTGATACTATGTTATGTGCATCAGTTCAAGTTGGAGTGAATAAAACTTACATTATAACCAAACGCATAATGTGTCCTGTCTTTCTGTGGCAAGTACATGGTATAAACTGGCTCTATATTACATAATGGATATAGATATACATATTCATAAAGTACATTCAAGTCAATGAATGAATTTATAACAGTCACTTAGCTATTGGAACCCAAGTCTCTGACTACAAGTCCAGAGTTCTTTTTGCTATACAGTCTATAAAATATATAGCTGGATAAGAAATGGTGTGAATACTAGCAGAGAATTTTTAAAAGACAGACATCAAGACATCAATTCTTTCCTCAGATGACAGTTGTAGGGGAGAGGAAGAGGGTGGAGGACTGGAGCTAAAACAAAATACAGAGCTCCATCTAAGATGCTCTTTAATAAATTGTGTAATTTAATCTTTTTGGAAAGCAATCATAGCTCATAAAAGAAGAATAGGTAGATTCAAGAAGAAATTAAAAGATTTTGTGTAAAAACCCCCTTTTGACTTCTGTGACTTAATTCCCACTTCTGTTTTCTCTGACTCTTATCTGCTGTTTGTTCACAGACAGCCTAACATACTTGTGTCACAGGGTGAAAGGTGAGAGACTAGAGAAAAAGGCATTCATCTCTACTGTGGACATACGTGGCTGCTAAAATGATAGAATCCTAAAATTCAGAAAGGAAAATGCTACTGATTCTTTCTCTCCATCCTTGGGGAATTTTGGTAGAATATTTCCTTGGATGTAGTTGCTGGTGCCTTCTGTCTGTATCATGCTCACAGGTCCCAAGTGGTGGGGGAATTCCAACTTTCCCTCTGAAGATCACTTCACAGTCTAAGCAAATTCATCCATAGGAAATTGGAGGGGGGGACTTTCTATTCTAGGTATAGTTTCCTCTTCTCAATTTAATCCTATTATTTTTAATTATACCTTTCAAATCAGCCTCTATAATTTCCTTCTCTTATTAGGATTTCCAAATACCTAGAGAAAGTTTACATTGCCCCTCCTTAGCAATTATTTAGTCAAACTAAAGTGCTTTCTCCTCTTTCATTTCTTCTCTTCAAAAAAGGACTATTAAATTAATGCCTTTGGTTTAGTGTGGTTTGGGGGTGGGCATGGTTATGGGGTGAATTTTCTCACATTGATTCCTTCAAAAGAGATCAGCACAGTAGAAAAGGCACTGGGCTTGGACTAAGGAAGACCCACTCAAATTCTGCTTCTACCACATACTAGACATGTGACCTTGGGCAAGTCATTGCCCCTTCCCAGTTTTCAGTTTCTTCACCTGCAAAATAAGAATTAGATGATCTCTAAGGTATATTCCTGTTCCACAAATCTATTCAATGGTTTTATTCCAGTTTAACAAGTACTTATTAAATTTCTACCATACAGAGAACACTATAACTAGTCATAGAGGAAATATAAAATTTAGATAAGATAGGACTCCTGCCCTCATGGAGATCAGCATCTAACAGGGGCATAGTACATACACAAATATCTATGGGAAAAATGGTAAATACTATGGTAAATACTTTATAGAGATGCGAAGAAAAGTCTATGTGATGTTTAAGGGGGAGAAAGGTCATTATGGACCTGGAACATTAAGGAAATTCTCTTGGGCTAGTGAGATGTTATAAAGGGACATCACACTTAACCTGAGATGGAAAATGGAGAGGAGGAGAAAGAATGGGAGAAAGGAGATGATTCCTTTTTCTAGTCACAAAATTTGCAATTGTAAACAGAATCACTATATCCCAGGAGATCCATCCAGATGGCTGACTGAGGAGTCATGACTAAAACCAACCTTCCTTCATCAACTGAAAGCAGCAAGAAATGTGCCAAGTAAAGTAAAATAAAACAGAAAAGATTTTTAAAAGTTTTATTACTTATTTTTACCATTCTTTAAAAAGGTGTTTTAGTTCCAAATTTTCTCCTTCTTTCCACTCCCTCGCCCACCCATTGAGAAGGAAAGCAATATATCAATTATAGATGTAAAATCATATAAAACATATTTCCATATTAATCATGTTGCAAAAAAGCAAGAAAAAGAAAATCAAAAAATTATAATTCAATTTACACTCAGAGTTTGTCAGTTTTCTTTATGGAGGTGGATAGCAATTTTAATCATGAGTCTTTTGCAATTGTCTTGGGCCATTGTACTGAACACAGTAACTAAGCTGATCATGCTTACAATATAGCTGTTAATGTGTACAATGATTTCCCGGTTCTACTCACTTCATTTTGCATCAGTTAAGATAGGGTTTCCTCAGTTTTTCTGAAACCATCCCCTTCATAATTTTTATACCACAATAGCATTCCATTGAAATCATATACGACAGCTTGTTCAACCGTTCCCCAACTGATGGACATCTGCTCAATTTTCAATTCTTTGCTACTAGAAAAAGAGCTGCTATATTTTTGTAGATATGTCTTTTTTTCTCTTTTTTAAATTTGATTCCTTTGAGATACAGACCTAGTAATGCTATTGCTGGGTCAAAAAGCTTTTATAGCCTTTTGGGAATAGTTCCAAACTCTTCTTCAGGATAGTGAGACTAATACACAACTCAACCAACAGTGTATTAGTGTCCCTGCTTTTCCACATCCCCACCAACATTTATCCTTTTCCTTTTCTGTCACGTGAGCCAATATGAGAGATGTGAGGTAGTACCTCAGAGTTGTCTGAATTTGCATTTCTCTAATCAATAGGGATTTAGAGCTTTTTTTCATATAACTAAAGATAGCTTTAATTTCTTCTTCTGAAAATTGCCTGTTCATATCCTTTGACCATTTATCACTTGTGGGATGGATCTTATTTTATGAATTTGACTCAGTTCTATATATATTTGTGAAAGGAGGCCTTTATCACAGAAACTAGCTATAAAGATCTGTTCCCAGTTTCTTGCTTTCCTTCTAATTTTGGCTGCATTGGTTTTATTTGTGAAAAACCTTTTTAATTTCATGTAATCAAAATTAGCTGTTTTCTTCCTGTGATACTCTCCATATCTTATTTGGTCATAAACTCTTCTCTAATCCACAGATATGGCACATAAAATTTTCCATGCTCCCCTAATTTGCCTATATCACCCTTCATGTCTAAATCATGAGCCCATTTGTACCTTATTTCGGTATACAGTGTGAGATGTTTGTCTATATTTAGTTTCTGCCAAACTGCTTTCCAGTTTTCCTAGTATTTTTTTTTGTCAAACAATAAGTTCTTGCCCCAAAATGTTGGGTCTTTGGGCATGTCAAACACTAGATTACTATGGTCATTTACAACTGTGTATTGTGTACCTAATCTATTGCATGGATCCATCACTATTTCTTAACCAGGAACAGAATGTTTTGATAATTCCCACTTCGTGATTTAGTTTAAAATCCGGTACTAGTTGGCTTCTTTCCTTCACATCTTTTTTCAAGGACCTCTTAATATTCTTGACCTTTTGTTCTTCTAGATAAATTTTGTCATTATTTTTTCTATATGGACAAAATAATTCTTTGGTGTGGCATTGAATAAGTAAATTAATTAAGATAGAATTATTAATTTTATTATATTGGTTTGGCCTATCCATGAGCAACTAATATTTCTCCAGTTGTTTATGTGGCTTTATTTATATAGAAAGTATTTTGTAATTTTGTTTGAAGAGTCCCTGAGTTTGTCTTGGCAAGTAGAGTCTCAAGTATTTTATATTGTCTGAAGTAATTTTACATATAATTTCTCTTTCTACCTCTTCCTGTTGGGTTTTGTTTGTAATATATAAAAATGCTGATGGTTTATGTGGGCTTATTTTATATCCTGCAATTTTCCTTAATTTGTTATTTGTTTCAACTAGATTTTTACTTGATTCTCTAGTCGTCAAAGTATACCATTGTATCATCTGCAAAAAGTGAGTTTTGTTTCCCTGTTGCCTATTCTTATTTCTTCAATTTCTTGTTCTTGTCTTATTGCTGCTATAGCTAGCATTTCTAATATAATATTGAATAATAGTGGTGATAATTGACATCCTTGCTTCACTCTTGAGCTTACTAGGAAGGCTTCTAGCTTATCCCCATTAGAGATAATGCTTGCTCTTGGTTTTGGATAGATACTATTTGTCATTTTAATAATAACTCCATTTATTCTTATATTTTCTAGTGTTTTTAATAGGAATGAGGGTTATATTCTATCAAAAATTTTTTCTGCATCTATGGAGAAAATCAAGCGTTTTGTTGTTTTTGTATTGATGCAGTCAGTTATGCTTGTAATTTTCCTAATATTTAACCAGTCTAGCATTCCTGGTATAAATTTCACCTAGTCATAGTGTATGATCTTTGTTATATATTGCTGTAATCTCCTTCTTTATACTTTATTTAAAATTTTTGCATCAATATTCATTAGGGAGATTAGCTTATAATTTTCTTTCTCTGTTATTCTCCCTGGCTTAGACAGCAAAACCATATTTGTGTCATAGAAAGAATTTGGTAGCACTCCTTCTTTACCTATTTTTAAAATAGCTTATATAGTATTGGAATCAATGGATCTTTAAATGTTTGATAAAATTCACTTGCAAATCCATCGGTTCCTGGGGATTTTTCCTTAGGGAGCTCATTTACAATTGATTCAGTTTCTTTTTCTAAGACAGACTTATTTGAGTATTCTATTTCCTCTTCTGTTAATCTGGGGGGTTTATATGTTTGTAAATATTTCTCCATTGCACTTAAATTGTCAGTATTACTGGCATATAACTGGGCAAAGTAACTCCTAATAATTGCTTTAATTTTGTTTTCATTGATGATGTATTTACCCTTTTCAGTTTTGATACTGATAATTTGCTTTCCTTTTTTAAAATCAAATTATCCCATGGTTTATTTTATTAGGTTTTATCATGAAACCAACTCTTAATTTTATTTATTAGTTCAATTTTTTAAACTTGTATGCCCAATTCATTGATCTGGTCTCTTTTTTAAATTGATGTAAGTGTTTAGAGATATAAAATTTCCCCTAAGTACTGCTTTGACTGCAGCCCACAAGTTTTGGTGTGTTGTCTCATTGTCATCATTATCTTTAATAAAATTGTTGATTATTTCTATGATTTGTTCTTTGACCCACTCATTTTTTAGGATTATATTATTTAATTTGTAACTAATTTTAATCTCTGCTTCTAAAACCCTTTATTGAATGTAATTTTATGGCATTGTGGTCTAAAAATGGTGCATTTAATATTTTTGCTCCATACAGTTATTTGTGGGTTTTTATGCCCTGATATGTGGTCAATATTTGAGATGGTTTCATGTACAACTGAGAAAAAGGTATACTCTTTTGAGTAAAAATTTTTAAAAGGGGAAAGGGAAGAAATCCTGTCTGGGGATAAAAAGAAAAATTGAAGAGATGACTCAACAAAAAAGAGGCACTAATAAATGAATAAATGTTATGGGATAAAAGCAAGTCAAGAAAAATCTCCAGAAAGAAAGAACATTACAAAAGCAACAATTGAATCCTTAGAGGAGAGAGTGGATTTACTATAAAAAACCTTAAGAATGCTTTTAAAACTCATTAAGAAATATAAAGGAAGGTTTGGCATCTACAAAAAGAATATTGAACAAACACAAAAAGATAAACATGAGGCTCTATAGCTTGGAACACTTTGTGAAAAACTTGATTGAAATAGAGAATTACCTAACAAAGGATAGAGAGGATTGTAAAAAATAAAACTGATTATTTTGATTTCATAAAATTAAAACATTTTTGCATGAACAAAACCAATGCAGCCAAAATTAGAAAAATAGCAGTGAAAGGACAAAAATTCTAATAAAGTTCTCATTTCCAAAACTGTTCCAAATTTATAATAAGTCATTCTCCAATTGCTACATGGCCACAATATGAAGAGATAGATTTCTAAGGAAGAAGTCAGGCTACCCATAAGCATATGAAAAAATGCTTCAAATCACAAATTAATAGGAAAAATGCAAACTGAAGCAGCTCTGACATTCTACCTCACACTCTTGAGACTGATAAAGTCCACAAATTATAAGAAAATGACAAATGTTTGAGGATCTACAGGAAAGAAAGATACAGTAATGCACTGCTTGTGGGAGTATGAATTGGCTTTGCCTTGGAATTGTGCCCCAAAAGTTACTAAATTGTGCATACCCTTTGGCTTGGTGATAGAACTACTAGACCAAAATTTCAGAGACCAATGAAATCAAAAAGGTCCTTTGTGTACAAATATATCTAGAGCATCTCTTTTTGTGATGGCAAAGAAGTAGAAACTAAAGGGGTATTCATCCATTGTGGAAAAGCTGAACAAATTATATTATATGAATATAGTACAATACTATTGTTCCATAAGGTATGATGAAAGAGATTGTTTCAGAGAAACCTGAGAAGTCTGGTATGAACTGATGTAAAGTGAGCAGACCTAGAAGAAAAATTCATACAATTAAGAAATTGTGAAGGCAAATAGCTTTGAAAATCTTAAGAACTCTGATCAACACCATATTTCGAGAGGACTGATGATTAAGCCTGCTACATGTCTTCTCACAGAGATGCAATGGACTTACAGCACAGAATGAGACATATATGTTTTGGATATGACCAATGCAGGAATTTGTTTTGCCTCACTATACATATTTGTTGCAAAGGTTTTATTTTTCTTTTTCTCTTCCCAATTTGAATGTGGTGGGAAAGAGAGAAAAAAGAAATTTGTTGACTGAAAAAAAATTAAATTCATGAGGAGTAAAGCTGTCGATTCTCTGGAGAATAAAATTTTCTAAATGGAAGACAAAAATACAGAGTTGGAATAATTTTTTAAAAAATTAAATACATAACTGGAAGAATATTTGTGATCCATGTAAATTAAAGCAACACAAATGGAAAGTCAATGGGCAACCTAAGAATTATTGTTCTCCCAGAAAAATAAGAAGAATGAGAGTCTAGAGATCATATTCTACGAAGCCGTTCAAGAGAATTGCCTAGGAATATTGAAAACATAGGGCAAAGTCCATGTTAATACAATCGACAGAATGTTGACAGAGAGGGATCCTTAGTTTAACTCAATGTAGTAATCAAAAATTCAGAGTTTCATTACCAAAAAGAAAGCCTTAAAACCAATCAGAAAGAATCAAATCTCATATCAAAGCACAGCAATTGGAATACACAGAATAGCTCAATAACGATACAAATGAAAGCAGAATCTGGAAAGTAATATCCCAAAATGCAGGAGAGAATGGCCTTCAACCCAAAATATTTATCTTGCAAAACTTGAGCATATTCTTTATTATTGTTGCTATCTGACATTCATATAGCACATAGAGTTTTCTGAATATATGTTTATATAATATTATATATATCATACATAAAATCTCACTTTTATGTTTCTTGTATGACAAAAGATTGGAGACTATAATGCTGTTAGAGACTCTCGCTAATTCTTCAAGGGAAAAAATAGAAAGGTCTTTAACATGCAAATTAACCTTAACAAGATAAAAATATGAAAGAGTAAGTGATATTTCAATGTTTGAGTTCCTTAAGGAAGAAAGGGCTATTGTACTATCATCTAGATATATATCTCCATCTTTCCAATTGACATAGCTTGAGAGACTGTGTTTCAACAATCCGGCTAGCAGCTTCTGTGGGGGTGTAAGATCCACCCACAGCCAGCACCCAGAAGGCTGCCAACAGCACAGGTTCTTTTGATCTGCCTTAATAAGGAAAGCAAGGTGAAGGGGTTGACAAGTTTACTTTAATCCAGCACACAGACAGCATTCACTTAGTTCAGGGGAAAAAACCAGCACCCTGAACTTCAGAACAAAATACAAACAAATTACAAATATCAACAGACAGACCCAATACAATTCATAGTTACCAACATCTAGGTTCAGCCCAGGAGCTCAGAACAAGGGCTGGCCCAGAGTCACGCTCATCACCACTGCTGCAGGTAGAGCTCCAAAGAACAGACAGCCAACCCCTGGTTTTTATATCTTTTTCAGCATCAGGGGTGAGTCACACATGCGACTCACCCACGTGACCTAGAATCGTCACAAAGAGGTGGACTTAAACCCATGTGGTCTAAAAGCCTCTGCTCTCCCAGACATGTAAACTAGGCCCTCCCTGGAGTTAGGCCCACCTTGGGCCCCACCTTAGTTGCCAATCCACACCCACTAAGGTTTTACACCTAATAGGGGTTTGGGCCTGGGGCTTAGCACCTAGTAAGACTGAATCAAAGACACTGAATTAATCAAAGGAAACAAAGGCCAAACTCTTCAAGGGCACTTGTTGAACCAAGTGCTAAGGAGCCCATTTTGATTACCAACACAGACTGTCAGATGCTAGGCTAAATCTAGGTAAACTATATCTATAGCATTCCTCCATCTATGAGTCTAGTAACCTCATAAAAGGAAATGAGTTTAGTCTAGAATGACCTGTTCTATTAAAGTCAATGTCACTGGCTTATTGTTTGGAGTCTGCATGCCTTCTTTTCTTGCCTTTTTAACATAAAATCAGTACATCTGCTATTCTTTAATCCTTTAGTACCTCTACCTTTTTCCTTGATATTTCTAAAATCACAGACAGTAGCTAAACAATCCGCATCTGCCATTTCTTTCAGTAGCCTAGGATATAAACTAGCCCTCTGGAGGAAAATGTATAGACAGTAGAGTATACTTTCAAATTTAATCTGCATTATTAACATTTTATCCATTACTTTCTTAAGTTTAGACAATCAACAAAAGAATAAATCACTCTTTGATTCATAGTGTTTGCCAATTTCTGAAGTATAAATACTTAAACTCCAAATTTAACAATTGTCTTTCTCAAGCAGGTACAAGCTGACTCCAGCACACCACTGATAGGTTATAATCCCTCTGGGTCTGGTGAATTGAACTGAGAAAGGACAGAGAGATGTCCTATTGCTGTTTCCATACTTATTTTCGATATCAACTAATCATAATGATAACTAACATTTCCATAGTGCCTATCGTGGACCAGATACTGTTCTAAGCACTTTCCAAATATTATCTCATTTGATCCTCACAAAAACCTTAAGAGGTAGGAATTATTCTTATCCCTATTTTACAGATGAGGACTTTGAAGTTAAGGACTCTAAAGTTAAGACAGAGGTTAAGTGACTTGCCCAGGGTCACACATCTAGTTGAGTGTCTGAGGTCACATTTGAACTCATGTCTTTCTGAATCCAGACCTAGAAAAACTTTTTGTTCTATCCTTTCCAGTCCAAAGATCATTCTGCTTAACAGAGAAAACAGAAGCAAAGTAAGAGTTGAATAGTTCTGTCTTCTCATACATTATTATCATCCCATCCACCATGAACAACAGTCCTACCCAATTGATGATACTCCTGTCGTCCTTAATTTAGTGTAAAAAAACCAAAACTTTCAATTGTCCTTTCACTTTCCTTACTGACGTCAGGCCATTCTGGGCCTTTACACAAATGACACTATTCTTATAGGACTCTTTAACACTTTTGTATTCATCCTCTGTTACCTAGTTTTAGTTCCATCTTTTTTGTATCATTTTAAAATCCAAAATGATTGGCGAGATCCATGTGTGTCCACATCAGTTTCTCACTCATCTAAATTACTTCTCTTTGTGTTTTCAGAATTTCATGATTGAAGGCTTTCCAATGCTCGTGGGTTAACTTCCCAAATAGAAGTTTAGACTATGGGATCTTATCTATCCTTCCTCTGCATACTTTGAAGTCTTCTCACCCAAAATCTAGTGAAAATTTTAGAATTCCCAAGGGAAAGAGGAAGAGCTAACAAGAACATTTCTCCAAATTATGTTCCACATTCAAATCTTGTGCCATTTATTTCTCTGGTGCATGTCAAATTATCCCATGGTTTCCTCTTCTTCCCCAGCACAATATTAAAATGGAGTGGTTACTTCCCTTCAAGGTTACCATCATTTTCAACTAGTTTCGCCTTTCTGGTAATAATTAGATCTCAAAAAGATTTCCCCCTTTTTGGTTCTTTCTCCTTTTGAAAGATGAAATTATCATCAAGACAAGTCAAGAAATTATTAGTAACTCTACTCTGAGGAGAGCGAGATATCTAGGTAGTTAAAGTTCCCTATTACTACCCCCTGGTTCTAGGCTTGTCATATGTTTTCCAAACTCTTTATCTATTGCATCTTTTTTGCCCAGGACCTCCACAAAGTCCTATTCCAAAACTGTATCATGCCATGGACATGACACTGGGTTGTATAAGGTTATGCTGGGTTGGGGGGTGGGGGAAGTTCTGACAATTTCTACTACTCTGGAAAGACTTTGACTATAGTCCCAGAATAAACTGTGTTTGATTTCAGATAACCAGTCTAGCTGAGCATAAAAAATGTTCTTAATCCACAGGATGGGTACTTAATAATGAATTTTTAACAACCTAAAATCTTAATGGGAAATATAAGACCTCACTCCATTTATTATTTATTAACTAGCAAAATTCATTTGATTTGGTAAAACATGTCACCTTAATGGCTCCTTCCAACAATTTGCCTCCCATGTATATATCAAAATCATATGATTCTTTCAAAGATAAAACAAATATAATCCTGTTCAATGATCTTCTGATCATTAGTAAAATCAATAAAAATCAACTGAAATAATGCGAGAAATGTTTTGCAAACCTTAAAGCACTATAGAAATATTAGTTATTATTAATAATAGAATTGAGACATGAAACCTGGAGACACATGTGCACCAAAGACATTTGACACCATCATGGAGGAAATCTAAGGCAGAGTGAAAGTTGAAGAGTGATTCTCCATGTAAAGTCCCACAGATGCTGCTGTTTGTGAATGGACATGGTGATTATTACATCAACCTGCAGGATATCAGAAGGTCTCCTCAACACTGTCCATAACCACTCAAAAGATTTTGACCTATCTATACAAGAAAAGCCAAGTGCAGGAATATCTATTGTCCAGACTGATCTGCAGTTAGATGAACAACCATTAGAGAAATGCAAATCAAAACAACTCTTAGATACCACATCTCTCCTGTAAGATTGGATCAAATAACAAAGCAGGAGGATGATAAATGCTGGAGAGGATGTGGGAAAATTGGAACATTGTTACATTGCTGGTGGAGTTGTGAGATGATCCAGCCATTTTGGAGAGTAATTTGGAACTACGCCCAAAGAGCCGTAGGAATGTTCATACCCTTTGACCCAGCAATACCACTTCTAGGGTTGTATCCCAAAGAAATCACACAAGAGGGAAAGGGACCCATATGTACAAAGATATTTATAGCGGCTCTCTTTGTGGTAGCCAAGAATTGGAAATCAAAGGGATGCCCATCAATTGGGGAATGGCTGAACAAGCTGTGGTATATGAAGGTAATGGAATACTATTGTGCCATAAGAAATGGGGATGATACGGACTTCGTAACAACCTGGAAAAACCTACACGACATAATGCTGAGTGAGCGGAGCAGAGCCAGGAGAACATTGTACACAACCACAGATATAGGGATTCTGTGAGGACCAACCCTGACAGACTTCGCTCTTCTCAGCAACGCAAGGTGCAAGGACAACTCCAGGGGACTCACGATGGAGAATGCTATCTTCATCCAGAGAAAGAACTGTGAAGTTTGAATGCAGATTGAGGCACACTACATGCTCGCCTTTTTTCTTCTCTTTTGTTTTTGGTTTTTTTTTTTTTTTTGGTTCTGTCTCTTCTTTCTCATGATTCATTCCATTGGTCATAATTCTTCTCCACAACTTGACTAGTGTATAAATTAATTCAATGCGAAGTTATACATGGTAGTTATATGAGACTCCATGCCATCTTGGGGAGGGAGAGGGGAGGGAGGGGAGAACATCTGGAACTCAAAATTATGTAGAACCACGTGTGGTAAACGAAAAATAAAAAAATATTAAAAAAAATAAAATTAAAAAAAAGAACTTATCTATCAGTGACACGATAAATAGACAATATTACTCCCATAATCAATCAGGAAAAATAAAGTGGGCTGGATTACCTTTTTGGAAACCACAAAGTTATTTTTAAAGCTTTTCCATGATATTGGTGAATAAATATCTCCTTTAGTGACTGTCACAATGAAGTTTGAGTGAAATTCAGGATCCCAAGATACTGTACAAGAATGGAGGGGTAATCTCCCTTTTGTATCACTTATGTTGTCAGGAGGCATGTGGTTCAAGGCAGGACCCTAGTCATCATCCAGGTATTGTGGATAATGGGGAGGGTAGTCTTACTTTCAGGGCATGGGGCCTGTGGTCTCAATCCTTGCTTTCTACGTTTCCTAAGCCACAGCTTGGGAAATGGGTGTGGTGGCCAAAACTGTTATTCGCCACCTTCATCAAGGGTCGATGCTTCTAAAGGAATTATTTTCAACCTCTTTTGTGGCCAGGAGAGAGGGGAGAAGGGGGTAGCATCACAAGATAGAACAAAGGATGAGATGGCAACCAACAGAAAGTTAAACAAGCAGGATTTATTGAAAGGTGAAACTCCAAATATGGGAGCAGTGAAGAGTAGTGAACACAGGTCGGGGCTGCTGTGGTGCTTGTGGTGAGTAGCGCCAAAACTGATAAAGTGCTACAGGTTTTTATACAGTTCTCAACTGGGTGAAACAGGACCAAAGATTGGGGAGAGGGAGTGGGGAGCCCGGATCTGGTGTGAATTGTTCAGGGGATGGTCCTGATTCATTTTGAAGTAATTCCCTTGTCTTGAGGTAATTTGGTTTGAATTTCTTTGGCTTTCTGATCATTACTGCACTACTGCCTACAGGGTCAAGAGGTTTCCCCTATTTTCTCATTTATCTGTGCATTTATCTTGCCTTTAGAAAATTGAAGACATCTTTCGATGACCCCAAACTTCTTTCTGAAACAAAGGCCCATCTTTTCCAACAAATTCTCAGGAATGTATAGCTGTCAGTCTTGGAACATTACAGCCACCAATGAATTGAAACTGGAGACCACCCAGAGGGCATAGGAGAGAGATATGGTGGGCATGAGCAGAACACAACATATTATGAACAAGGACTTCATGAGGAGAAGCAGTATAAAAGATGTCATCAAAGAAATGTATTATTAAAAGAAGATGGAATGCTCAGGTGGTGACATGGAAAGACAACAAATAGCCCACATGCTCCAGTGATATCCTGGTGATGTGAGGAGAACTTGAAGAAAGAAAAAAATAGAGAGGAGAAGAGGAAAGTAAACACCTACTATAGTGTTGTCATCACGTTAGAATATTTGGGTCATTGCCCATTTAGGGATGGAAGACTCAGCTGGAAGCCACCATTCTCACCTCCTACAAGTTACTACCATCCTTATGTGCTCCCTAAATATTTGGAGGGCACCATGAAATATTTCTGCATGTGGCTCTAAGGTATATGCTTTCCCTCTACCCTTCTCCACCCCTTTTTGAAGTATTTTCCCCACCTCCACTCATTCTTTTATCTTTCTCTTTTCTTTCCTCTCTAACGTTCTACCTCTTTTCATTTCTCTGCCATTCTCACTGACATGACCCTCTCTTTCTCTTGGAACATACATGTAAGTATGGAGCTGGAGGTAGTAAAAAGGTCTGATATGTAACTTGCTAAAATAAAAAGAAGGTGCAGAGAAAATATATATGTCACTGCCAGATATGGTAGCATGCATTTTATCTGGGCTGTACTCTGCAAATGGACTTTTCACTGGATGATTCAATCTACTGACCTGAATTAATTTTCCCACTTGTGATCCTAAAAGAAGTTTCAATTCACTGTTGCTTGATCAAAGATGTTTTTATTAGATGTTAGCTCCTACCTCACTCTCCATGTTTCTTATACAGATTGGAAAGGTAGGATTGTCCTTACTTTTCTGATACTGATCTCCTTAGTTCAATTTTTTAAATTCAGAAGTTTAATTTAATTTAATTCAACATACTTTAGTGGAAAAATGTAGAATAGAGTTAGGAGACCTAGATTTTTAGTCCTACTCTCCCATCTACCAGCTACATAGTCTTATGTAAGTCACTGAATGCCTATGAGTTTCCTCATACACAAAATGGGGGTGGAGAAGAATGTATGTATACAATGCCTTAGGGCTGTCATGAAGCTCAAACATGATGTGTGTAAAATTAATTTGCAGCCACATAGAGCTATATAATTATAAGCTATTAGCATTCTTCTACTGGAATTATAGGAATTGGAGTGAAGGTTTCCCTGAATTACAAATTCAAAACCCTGACTTTTCATGAAGAGTCCAAAATAGAAGGCAGTACTTCCAATGGGTGGCTTTTAAAAATCATCATTCTAGCACATAAGCAATATAGTACAAAGAATTACATTTGTGTTTGGGGAATCTCAATTTTTCTCAAAATATTCATTCTTCCTATTACACATAAAAAAAAAATCCCCAGACACCAAATGATTCAAATGGAGGAATCTTTTAAGCAACCCTTACTGAATTAAAAACTAGCCACAATGCTGAGTAGTGCAGTGATTTGTTAAATGGAAAAGTAAACTTATATTAAAGTGTTAAACCCCCACAAATAATTGGGAGGATGCCACTTTATAGATGAGAGAATGTCTAATCATCCCGAATTGCTTCCCCAGTTTTCCTCACACACAGCAAATAAGCAGTCCATGGTAGCTACGCAGTCGGGTATTTGGCAATGATGAAACTCAGTATCTTATTTGCCATTTTTTTATATAACATTTTAGATAGTTTTCTGTAAGGTGCATCACATTTCTTTTGCTACATAAAAACTAAAGGCAAGCGAAATCTCTCTCTCCCCCAGTCTCTGGGGAGCTTGTAAAATACACAGACCTCCTGGATAACGCCCCCTGCAGGTCCAAATGGCCCATATTTCTGAAGATGGACAAGCTGCCTCTAGCTCTTATTGTAGCAGTTCCAAAATAAAATTAGGGCAATGATGCTCTGAAAGTTAGTGTACTAGCATAGCCATCCCTTTTCTAACACTTAAGTTGTATCTCATTTTTTAGAGATTGTGTCTGAAAATAGGAATTTCCATACCATGGAAAAAGCTCTGAATTTGGAGCTGAAAGACATGGATTCAAGTTCTGGGTCTGCGACTTGATGCTTGGGTGACCTTGGGAAAGTCATTTACCTTTCTGGGTCTAAATTTCCTCCTCTGTAAAATGAGGGGCATAGACTACATGACTTCTAAAGTTCCTTGCTGCTCAATTACATAACCCGAGGGTCCCTACTCAGTGTGGGCCAACAGAAATGCTTACTCACTTCAACATATCCAGGATTTGGGCCATATAGGTCTTCCCTGCACCAGTACAGATCATAGCCTTACTCAATGTGCATTAGGAGATGGTGTTGGAGAGCTGGTATGGCTGCAAAATCCATCACCCTGTAGCCAACCTGGTGCTAATCCTCTCCAAGCTTGGCTAGGCTGGTTACAGATATGTACTTCATCCCTGGGCCAATCCTCAAAGCATTTCCACACTGATAGGGCTGGATCAGGCCTGAGTCCCATTTTTGTGACTTTCTTTTTAAAAGAATTTTTTTCCAGTTACGTGGAAAAATAATTTTTAATATATTGTTTTTAAATTTTGAGTTCCAAATTCTCTCCCTGCTCCCCAGTCCCCTCCTTGAGAAAGCAAGCAATTTGATATGGATTATACATGTGCAGTCATGCAAAACATTTGCATAATAGACATGTTGCAAAATAAAATACAGACCAAAAAAAAGACAAGAAAAATGAAGAAAGTAAAAAAAAAGTATGCTTCAAGCTCCATTCATAATCCATGAGTTCTTTCTCTGGACACGGATAGCATTGTCATCATAAGACCTTTGGAATTGTCTTAGATCACTGTATTGCTGAGAATAGCTAAGTCACTCACACGTGATGATCATACAATACTGTCATTACTGCGTACAATATTCTCTCCAGGTTCTGCTCATTTTACTTTGCATTGCTTCATATAAGTCTTCCCAGCTTTCTCTGAAACCACCCCCTTCCCTTTCCATTTCATATAGCACAATAGTATTCCATCATAATCTTATACCACAACTTGTTCAGCCATACCCTAAAATCAGGCATCCCCTCAATTTCAAATTCTTGGGCACCACAATAAAAGCTGCTATAAATATTTGTTTTTTTTTCCTTTTGGGGAAGATACATACCTTGTAGTGGTATTGCTGGGTCAAACAGTATGAACAGTTCAAAAATTCTTTGGGCAGAGTTCCAAATTGCATTCCCAGAATGTTTGGGTCAGTTCATAACTCCACTAACAGTGTTTTAGTGTCCAATTTTCCCACATCCCCTCCAACATTTGTCATTTTCCGTTTTTGTTATATTATCCAATCTGATAGGTGTGAGGTGGTACCTCAGAGTTCTTTTAATTTTCATTTCTCTAATCAATAGTAATTTAAAGCATTTTTCATATAACTATAGATAGCTTTGATTTCTTCTGAAAACCACCTGTTCATATCCTTTGGACATTTATCAATTAAGAAATGGTTCTAATTTTTATAAATTTGACTCAGTTATCTATATATTTGAGAAGCAATGCCTTTATTAGAGAGAAACTTGCTCCCCAAATCCCCAATCTCCATTTTCTATCTTTCTTCTAATTTTGGCTGCAAGGGATTTGTTTGTGCAAAACATTTTTTTTTAATTTCATGCAATCAGAATCACACATTTTATATCACATAATGTTCTATATTTCTTGTTTGGTCATAAACTCTTCCCTTATCCATAGATCTGACAGGTAAAGTATTCCATATTTCCTCAATTTGCTTATGATATCACCCTCTTTGTCTAAATCCAAATGCACCCTTTTTAAGTTATTTGGGTGTGAGATGTTAGTGTATACCAAGTATCTCTCAAACTGCTTTCCAGTTTTTCCAGCAATTTTTGTCTAATAATGAGTTCTTGTTCCAAAAGCTTGGATCTCTGGGTTTATCAATCACTAGATTGCTATGGTCATTTATTACTGTGTATTATATACCTAATTTATTCCACTGACCCACCACTCTATTTCTTAACTGGTAAGAGATTGTTTCTGCCTGTGACCAATTGACATTTTTATTTAAAGTTCTCCATGTAGCTATTTTGATTTCATTGTCTTCTTCTGAGTTTGTATTTTGATCTTCCCTGTCACCACAGTAACTTTCTATTAGATTCTTTTTTGTTGTTTGCTCATTCTTTAGCCTATTTCTTGACTTTTAACTTTATGTTAAAGTTGGGCTCTTGGGCAGCTAGGTGGTGCAGTGAGTAGAGTCCTGGAGTCAGGAGGACTTGAGTTCAAATCTGGCCTCAGACACTTGACATGTGCACTAGCTGTGTGACCTTGGGCAAGTCGCTCAATCCCAATTGCCGTGCCAAAAAACAAAAAAAAATTGGGGCTCTGCTCCTGGTGTAGAGGGGTCACTGTCCTAAGCTTCCTAAGCTATTGTTTTCAGAGCTAGTTTGGGAGTCTGTAAGTTTTTGGTTCTTCCAAGGTGATATGATCTAAGGAAATGTGAAGTCACTGCTCCCCGGGCCTATGCTCTGGTCTGGGAGCAACCATAAGCACTATTCCCCTACCTGGAACTGTGACTAGGGCCCCTGCTCCCCTGTGGCCAAAAGTGCTTTCCTTCTTTCTGACCCTGGAATTGTGACTCAGGCTCGTTTTTTTCTTGTGGTCACAAGTGTCTGTGCTCCTTTCTGCCTTGCAACTGAGACTAGGGCCCCTCTACCCCCACAAGCACTCCTCTCAACTCTAGAACTGTGGAAAGGGTCTCACTCCCCTGTACCTGCAAGTGTTAGTGTGCTAGTGTTCCTCCTTGCCCTGCGCTGCAACTAGAACTGTCCATGAACAATTCAACAAGGTCCTACACCCAGTGGTAGCAAAGGGCCCCCTGTAATGTCCTTCTAACCAGTTGTCAGACATCCTTACCATCTGTGGGCTGAGAGTTCTCACAGCTGCCACTGTCACTGAGGCAGCTGCCCCCAAGGCCTGCTGCTGGCTTGCTGGGGCATGGCCTGCTCCACACTTAACTCTGAATAGCAACCTAGTGGGAAAGACCTTTTCTGCCAATCTCCCAAGTTTCTTTACGCTAGAAAATGTTTCACCTTAACTTTCTTTCTATTGGTTCTGCTACTTCAAAATTTGATTTGAGGCATTAGTTTTAAGTTGTTTAGAGGGGAATTGGGAGAGGTCAGGTGAATCCTTGTCTTTATTTACTCTGCCATCTTTGCTCCCTGAGCTTTTTTTACTTTCATGGCTTTCAAGAAGCCAGGGTCCCATCCATGCATTCCACAATGAGGGATCAAAGGAGGACTTTGGTGGAGAAACACCTATTAAAAGAATAGAAACCCCTCAAAGCAAATATTCTTTCTTCAACTTGGGTAGCATACTTGTGAAATTCTGGTAAATTAAATGACAAATTCAGAATGGGAGAACTGTGATTCAATAACAGTTCATTGTGGGAAAGATCTAAGTGGGGCCAGAAGACCAAGGTTGGAATCCTGGCTAGGTAAGTTACTATGCAGATGATCTTGGACAAGATAACTTCTAAGGTTCTTTCCAGCTATAAAATCCCCATGAT